>NW_027602411.1:0-36737 GCF_053455715.1 Rhinoraja longicauda
AAAGCATATTGTCACACTGCATCGCAGCTCGGTTTGGAAATAACTCTGCGAAGACCGCGAGAAATTGCAGATGGTTGTATATATAGCCCAGTCCTTCACAGACCCACAGATCCATCCAGACCCAACCACAGTATCCGTATGCACTTCACGCTGCATAACATTACACAAACATCCAACACAATCAAACACCTGGCCAATCCCGGTCAGTTCTTCTTTCCCCAGCTCTGATCTGGCAACAGGTGGATATGCTTGCAAGCACGCATCACGAGACTTAGAAATTACCTAAATTCCTCCGTTATCAGGCTTATGGTCAGTCCCTCCGGAGGGGAGGGTATTGATCAATTCTTTCTACCACATTATGGACATTGAACTTTGTCTCAGGTACTGATGCACAACAATGCGCTACAATGCTGATAAATGTATTCTGCACTCTGTATTTTCCACTTTGCTCTATCTATTGTCACGAGTCACACAACGCTGGAAAAGGTCCTTCAGTCCAGCCTACTTATGCCGAACAATGTACCCCATCTACACAAATCCCACCTGCCGCTTGTGGCGCTCATCAATCAGAAATCTTCCTATTTGTGTTTGCCCAAACATATTTTAAATGTTGTTATAGTTTCTACCTCAACTACCTCCTTTGGCAGCTCATTCAATACGTCCGCCATCCGCTGTGCGAATCCATGTACCTACCACGCTCTGAGTGGATCCATACACCCAGTCACCTCTGAACTCGAATATGAACCAATAGTATCCATATATGATATATGTAATCTGTTTTGATAGCATGCAGAACAAAGTTGTTTACTGCACCACGGTACATATGACAATAATATCCCTAAACCTGAAGCTAAAACCTAAAGCGCCGATCATCAGCATTGTTTGGAACACCACGAAACCAGATGAATGTTTCATAGGTTGCAGAGGCATAGCATCATCCATTGTTCCCGACGTGCAGTTCGACACACTTACATAACATGTTTGCACAAATGATTTGCTTTGTGTTTTCACTGAACTCGAATTCTCCATCTGCACTGGTCCAGTTCTACGGAGAACGGAATTATGCGATGTGGCTTGATAAAATCTTGTTCGTTCACAGAAATACACGGACAATTCAGGGTGTGATGAAAATAACCAACAATATTCAACCTGATATTCTTTATAATGAACTACAGTATATTCTGCATTCTCTATCTTCCTCTTCGCTCTATCTGCAGGATTGATTGTATCAATGTATGCCATATCTGAACTGAATGGACAGCGTGCATTTCGACCAAGCTTACCCATGTCGACCAATGTAACCCATCTACACTAATCACTCCGACCCACCTTTCGACACATTACTCTGAATCCTTACCTTTCATGGGGCAGTCTAACTGTCTATGAACATTTGTCATAATTTCCGCCTTAACACACCTATTTTCGGTGCAGAGATGAAGTCAACGTTTATCTGCGGAGGAAGGGACTGTCAAAGGAACAACAATTGAGGAGATCCACCACTCTGTGCATGTTTGGAGGAACGACATGTTCCAAACTCTTGGTCCGAGAAATAACCTCTCCGCTCCACCTCTGGATGCTCGAATTTTAGCCCCACAGCCCACAATTAGTAAGGATAGGCGACAATAGACAATAGACAATAGACAATAGGTGCAGGAGTAGGCCATTCAGCCCTTCGAGCCAGCACCGCCATTCAATGCGATCATGGCTGATCACTCTCAATCAGTACCCCGTCCCTGCCTTCTCCCCATACGCCCTCACTCCGCTATCCTTAAGAGCTCTATCCAGCTCTCTCTTGAAAGCATCCAACGAACTGGCCTCCACTGCCTTCTGAGGCAGAGAATTCCACACCTTCACCACTCTCTGACTGAAAAAGTTCTTCCTCATCTCCGTTCTAAATGGCCTACCCCTTATTCTTAAATTGTGGCCCCTTGTTCTGGACTCCCCCAACATTGGGAACATGTTTCCTGCCTCCAATGTGTCCAATCCCCTAATTATCTTATATGTTTCAATAAGATCCCCCCTCATCCTTCTAAATTCCAGTGTATACAAGCCCAATCGCTCCAGCCTTTCAACATACGACAGTCCCGCCATTCCGGGAATTACCCTAGTGAACCTACGCTGCACGCCCTGCATAGCAAGAATATCCTTCCTCAAATTTGGAGACCAAAACTGCACACAGTACTCCAGGTGCGGTCTCACCAGGGCCCGGTACAACTGTAGAAGGACATCTTTGCTCCTATACTCAACTCCTCTTGTTACGAAGGCCAACATTCCATTGGCTTTCTTCACCGCCTGCTGTACCTGCATGCTTCCTTTCATTGACTGATGCACTAGGACACCCAGATCTCGTTGAACTCCCCCTCCTCCTAACTTGACACCATTCAGATAATAATCTGCCTTTCTATTCTTACTGCCAAAGTGAATAACCTCACACTTATCTACATTAAACTGCATCTGCCATGTATCCGCCCACTCACACAACCTGTCCAAGTCACCCTGCAGCCTTATTGCATCTTCCTCACAACTCACACTACCCCCCAGCTTAGTATCATCTGCAAATTTGCTAATGGTACTTTTAATCCCTTCGTCTAAGTCATTAATGTATATCGTAAATAGCTGGGGTCCCAGCACCGAACCTTGCGGTACCCCACTGGTCACTGCCTGCCATTCCGAAAGGGACCCATTTATCCCCACTCTTTGCTTTCTGTCTGTCAACCAATTTTCTATCCATGTCAGTACCCTACCCCCAATACCATGTGCCCTAATTTTGCCCACTAATCTCCTATGTGGGACCTTGTCGAAGGCTCTCTGAAAGTCGAGGTACACCACATCCACTGACTCTCCCCTGTCAATTTTCCTAGTTACATCCTCAAAAAATTCCAGTAGATTTGTCAAGCATGATTTCTCCTTCGTAAATCCATGCTGACTCGGAATGATCCTGTTACTGCTATCCAAATGCTCAGCAATTTCGTCTTTTATAATTGACTCCAGCATCTTCCCCACCACTGATGTCAGACTAACTGGTCTATAATTACCCGTTTTCTCTCTCCCTCCTTTCTTAAAAAGTGGGATAACTTTTGCTATCCTCCAATCCACAGGAACTGATCCTGAATCTATAGAACATTGAAAAATGATCTCCAATGCTTCCACTATTTCTAGAGCCACCTCCTTAAGTACCCTGGGATGCAGACCATCAGGCCCTGGGGATTTATCAGCCTTCAGTCCCATCAGTCTACCCAAAACCATTTCCTGCCTAATGTGGATTTCCTTCAGTTCCTCCATCACCCTAGGTTCTCCGGCCCCTAGAACATTTGGGAGATTGTGTGTATCTTCCTCAGTGAAGACAGATCCAAAGTAACGGTTTAACTCGTCTGCCATTTCTTTGTTCCCCATAATAAATTCCCCTGCTTCTGTCTTCAAGGGACCCTCATTTGCCTTGACTATTTTTTCCTCTTCACGTACCTAAAAAAACCTTTGCTATCCTCCTTTATATTATTGGCTAGTTTACCCTCGTACCTCATCTTTTCTCCCGGTATTGCCTTTTTAGTTGACTTTTGTTGCTCTTTAAAAGAGTCCCAATCCTCTGTCTTCCCACTCTTCTTTGCTATGTTATACTTCCTCTCCTTAATTTTTATGCTGTCCCTGACTTCCCTTGTCAGCCACAGGTGTCTCTTATTCCCCTTAGAGTCTTTCCACCTCTTTGGAATAAATTGATCCTGCAACCTCTGCATTATTCCCAGGAATATCTGCCATTGCTGTTCTACCGTCTCCCCTGCTAGGGCCTCCTTCCAGTCAATTTTGGCCAGCTCCCGCCTCATGCCTATGTAATCCCCTTTGCTATACTGTAATACCGACACTTCCGATTTTCCCTTCTGCCTTTCCATTTGCAGAGTAAAACTTATCATGTTGTGATCACTGCTTCCTAATGGCTCTTTTACCTCTAGTCCTCTTATCAGATCAGGATCATTACACAACACTAAATCCAGAATTGCCTTCTCCCTGGTAGGCTCCAGTACAAGCTGTTCTAAGAATCCATCTCGAAGGCACTCTACAAACTCTCTTTCCTGGGGTCCATGTCCAACCTGATTTTCCCAGTCGACCTGCATGTTGAAATCTCCCATAACCACCGTAGCATCACATTTTTGACATGCCAATTTTATCTCCTGATTCAACTTGCACCCTATGTCGAGGCTGCTGTTTGGGGGCCTATAGATAACTCCCATTAGGGTCTTTTTACCCTTACAATTTCTCATTTCTATCCATACTGATTCAACATCTCCTGATTCTATGTCACCCCTTGCAAGGGAATGAATATTATTCCTTACCATCAGAGCAACCCCACCCCCTCTGCCCACCTGTCTGTCTTTTCTATACGTTGTGTACCCCTGAATATTCTGTTCCCAGCCCTCGTCCTCTTGTAGCCATGTCTCAGTGATCCCTACAACATCATACTTGCCCATGACCAACTGAGCCTCAAGCTCATCCACTTTATTTTTTATACTACGCGCATTTAAGTACAACACTTTAACTTCTGTATTTACCTCCCCTCTCACATCGGTCCCAATTGGCCCTGCCCTTAATTTCTTTTCCCCTCTAGAACTTCTGTTCCGATTCTTCCGAGAGTCTTTCGCAATATCTCCTGTATTCCCTTTTACCTCAACTTCATATTCACAATTTGTTAACCCCTCCCCCCCACTACTTAGTTTAAAGCTACAGGTGTCACACTAGCAAACCTGCCTGCCAGAATGTTTGTCCCCCTGCTGTTAAGATGTAACCCGTCCCTTTTGTACAAGTCACCCCTAGCCCAGAAGAGATCCCAGTGGTCCAGAAATCTAAATCCCTGCTCTCTGCACCAGTCCCTCAGCCATAAATTCATACCCTCTATCTCTCTGTTCCTGGCCTCACCAGCACGAGGTACCGGTAGCAGTCCAGAGATAACCACCTTCGACGTCCTACTTCTCAGTGTTTTTCCCAACTCTCTAAACTCCCGCTGTAGCACCTCCTTCCTCTTCCGCCCGACGTCATTCGTGCCTACGTGCACAACGACTTCAGGTTGATCGCCTTCCCTCACTAGGATTTTCTGAAGCCGGTCTGTGATGTGTTGAACTCTGGCACCAGGGAGGCAACAGACCATCCTCAAGTCCCTCCTGCTGCCACGGAATCTTCTGTCCGTCCCTCGGACTATGCAGTCACCGACCACTACGGCTCTTCCAGACTTCGATCTCCCCTGTCGAGTATCCTTGCCAACAGGTCCGCCACTCGGACTAGAAACGTCTTCTGCACCGACAGTTCCCAAGAGGGTATACCTATTTGCAATAGACACAGCCACTGGGGTCTCCTGTAGTCCTCGCCCACTCCCCCCTGAAACAGTCTCCCACCTTCGCTCGACCTGGACCCTTGCCGTGACAGCCTCACAATAGGTCCTGTCGAGGAAACTCTCACATTCCCGGATGGCCCTGAGGTCATCCAACTGCCTCTCCAACTTCACCACACGTCCCTTCAGGAGCTGCACCTGGACACAGTTCTTGCAGGTGTAGCTCCCAGAAGCTCCAGCGACGTCCCTGTCTTCCCACATCCTGCAGGAAACACACTGCACCAACTTTTCCGCCATTACCTTGTGCCTATAACCAGTTCTGGCTTAAAACAATTGTAGCCTCCTCACCTCAGCCTCCTCGCCGAAGACTCGCAGCCAAAGACTGGCACTTTTTTCACTGGGCACTTCCCTCACTGGGCACTTCCCTCACTGGGCACTTCCCTCACTGGGCACTTCCCTCACTGGGCACTTCCCTCACTGGGCACTTCCCTCACTGGGCACTTCCCTCACTGGGCACTTCCCTCACTGGGCACTTCCCTCACTGGGCACTTCCCTCACTGGGCACTTCCCTCACTGGGCACTTCCCTCACTGGGCACTTCCCTCACTGGGCACTTCCCTCACTGGGCACTTCCCTCACTGGGCACTTCCCTCACTGGGCTGCACCTGAACAGGGCTGCACCCTTTTGCAAGTATTGCTTATATCACCAATTAAATTGCCTGATTGTCCAATTTACCTGACTTCTCACTTAAATTAGCACTTACTTTTCTTCTCAGCCTACGGGCGCCCTTGCTCTGCTCCCGGACTTTTCAAACTGACTACTAGCGTCCTTTTAGCGCTCTTTCTAAACTGCCTTTTCCACTGTAATCAGCACTTACTTTTCTTCTCAGCCAACGGGCGTCCTTGCTCTGCTCCCGGACTTTTCAAACTGACTACTAGCGTCCTTTTGGCGCTCTTTTTAAACTGCCTTTTCCACTGTAATTAGCACTTACTTTTCTTCTCAGCCAACGGACGTCCTTGCTCTGCTCCCGGACTTTTCAAACTGACTACTAGCGTCCTTTTGGCGCTCTTTTTAAAGCGACACCTCCTTAAAAATAATAACTTCGAAGATGGAGCACAGCAAGGATACGTCCTCAGTCCGCTATTCTGCTCCTTTTCATTCGCAACCGTGTGGCCATATTCGGCTCTAATTGCACCTACTAGTTTGCAGAAGACATCATTGTGAACGGTGGAATGATGAGCAATGGCGAGACGAAGTAGAAGAAGCAGATAGTGAACTTATTGACATGGTGGCATGACAATAACCTCTCTTTCAATGTCAGCAAGACGAAGGGGATAGTTATTGGCCTCGGGATGCAATGCCGAGTATTTATCCCAATCGCACTGTTCGGAAAATGGTTAAGAGTTCAAATTCCATAGCGTTAACATAACCAACGATATGTCGTGGAGCAATCACTTTGATTCGAAACCCATGAAAGCACACCAATGCCTCTATTTCACAGGGAGACTATGGACATTGACATGACTAAAGTGGCCCTGAGAAAACGTCGAGAGATGGACCGTTGTAAGCACATTATCGGGTTGCATCACAGTTTGGTTTACCGACAGCTCTGACAAGACCGGAGGAAATTGCAGAGAGTTGTATATGTAGCCCAATCCACCACGAATACCTATTTTCCTCTGTGATCAGGCTACTGCACGATACTCCTATGTGGATACTGTTCAATTCGTATCTGCCCCCATTGCAAACATTGGAATTTAAAAAAATGATTCGCCACAATAAAGGTAAAATTCTAAGAGCTGTATTCCGCATTCTCGATCGCTCGCTATTGTCGTAGTGTCACACAGTAGGGGAATAGACCCATCGACCCAGTTTGCCCATGCCGACCAATGTGCCCCATTGACACTACTCCCACGTACAGCGTTGGGCCAAAATCACTCTAAACATTTTCTATCCATGCCCCTGTCCAAATGTCTCTTAAATACTGTCATGGCTTGTCCGTTAACGACCTACTTTGGCAGCTCATTCTATATACACACCAACCTTTGTGCTAATCCATATTCCCACCCCCACCCCGTGTGTGAATCCATAGACCCAGCACCCCCTGTCCTCGCCGCCGAACTGTTTGTATCTCTGTCTGGTACATTTGATCAGTTTGGAAGGCATCAGAACAAAGGCTTTCATTGTTCTTCGGTACATGTGACAATAATGAACATAACGCAAAAGCTAAAACGCTATGCGCCTCATTTCTTAAATGTCTACAACAACACAAACCAAGCGGCATGATCTCATGGTTTATCGAAGGATTGCATTATACTTCGCGCCACCTGCGCACCTTGGCACAGTTAAATAACATGTTTTGTACATGTAGGAAGGAATTTTATGCTTTGCCCGTACACTATATCTAACTTTACTCAGATATGCACAGACACAAAAAGAAAAACACTCACAGAGCAGTGGTGAGTCCATCGAACAAGTCGGTTTAAGAAACGCCTCAGCGATGTACATCGAGGAACAGTGAGAGCAAGCTCAAGCTGCTTCAAAATCTTACAGTAACTGTAGGATTGTTATACACTCATGACACAATGGTTACCTGTGGAGTTGAAATAAACCATCATTAATCAATGTCCCTGAAATCTTTCATCTATGTGTTTCCCCAAAGTTATCATGAATCTTGGGTTTCTTGTGTTTAGAAATCTCCCACCGATAAATCTAACATGTAGATATCATAAATGTCCAGATTCTCCTCGCCAAATGGAGTTCCCTCGTAAAGGAGACTTTCCTGCGAAACTGAGGGAACAAAAGCACCTGTAACGCAATATTGCAACAGATAAGAACCTGGACGTAACTACAAAGGACTATCCTCCGCCTACTGATAAGAAAGCCTACTTCTCAGCAGAATGTTTCAGCTTTGGCTATTTTAACCACATTCTACCTTGTTAACTTTCCCACCATGCCCCCCAGTGTGTGAGCTCCAGGGATAACCAAACTATAACCAACACAGCTTCCTTATAATTCTCAAAATTCCTGACAGCAGGACATATCTTTGTTTATGTCTATGCACAGCTCGAATTATCCGACTGCACATATCGAGTTCCACGAAGAACGGAGTTATGCAATACAGCTTGAGCAAATGCTATTAATTATTACAAATACACGGACAATTTAGAGTTTGATGCAAACAAAGAACAATGTTCGGGATGATATGTTATGTCATGAAATATATACTGCCTTCTGTATTATTTCCGTTGCTCTGTCTAATGAATTTATTTGAGCTTATTGTATCCATGTCTGATCTGAGTGGATGGGAGGCAACGCAGCTTTTCACTGTGCCTCGGTACGCGTGACAGTAATATTTCTAGCCTAACCTGACCAAACCCAATGATCTGAGATAAGTACCAAATATGATCAGAGCCGGAATGATCGCACTGTGATGGCGACTAAGATAGACACAGACGGTGTTGATGTTCAAGAGACGTGATGAATGGTTGTTAAGCACAAACAACTGTTGGACAAATGCGAAGAGAAAGTGAAGACTGGGGCAGGAGGAGTAACACAGTAAAAATGTTGCTCCTGCATTGCAGACCGCAGTAATTGCCGGGCATCGACACATACAAGAGGAAAACAGGAGATACTCAGATGATTCAGAAGACACCGGTGGAGAGAGGAAGAGCATCTGATGTCACAAATGGATGATCGTATCAAAGCTCCGATGCTGGTGAAGCAAATGCAGGATATGGCCCCATTTCACCAAGTGCAAGCACACAAACACTGGTGTTGTACCGCACTCTGCATTGGAGTGTAAACTGGCGCGTCAGCGCACCTGGACTTTGCTGCAGAATCAATTCCTGACGAACATTTATTGTTCAACACAAATAACCAAAGTTGGTCACCTATTTATCTCCTCCTGCTGTCGAGATGGCAGCTATATTTACAAACGTTCTGACTATAGAAATGCCAGCTTCGACTCAACATATCTCAACTGACTATTCTTGGAGCTTGTCCCATGCACGCATCGCCGTCTGAGAGTGAATTCTTCTGGGTTGTTTCCTTGTAAACCTTGCCCTCTCACCATGAACCTATGACCTTTACTTTTTGATTCCCGTCCGGGGTAAAATACTCTGCGCATTCAACCTTCCCCTTATTCACCTTCATGATTGGCTCTCAGCTTCCTGCGCTCCGAGGAATAAAGTCCTCATATCTCCTTATAGCTCTGCCCATACAAGGATATAATAGCGAAGCACTGCTGGAACTACTGACGATGGTTAGACAGGCACCTATCTATGTTTATACTGTCCATTTACAAAATCCCATTTACGAGCACATGATCCTCATAATATTATACCCTGACACTATATATTTTAAGGATGGCGATCTTTGCCTACAATACTTCGAAGGGGCCGAAGTTGATATTGATCCTTCGGATGAAGGAGCTGCCAAAGGAACCACAATTGATCACATAATCTACGCTGTGCAGTTTGGAAGAATACAAGTGAATTGAATGACACTGCAAATGTGCGATTCTGCGAGGCCTGGACGGGACAGATGTTGAAAGATTTGTACAACAGATATATGGGTGTTGACTTTAGGATACAAGTTTCAGAGTAAGTATTTACCATCGAGTGACTCGTGATGAGAAGCAATTTACGCTTGCAAATATATCTGAACCTCCAGTATCCTGTACCCCAGAACATTAGTGATGATAACTCAATACGTTCAAACAGGGCTGGAGCAAATGTGTTTGTAGACAATAGGCAAATGAAGACTAATGTGACCATCTATGGATTAATATAAGCGCAGGGTCAGTTCCCGTTTAATAGCGAAAATAGGAATAGCCTCGCGCTTTAAATTATGTATTCAGCAGTGTACCTTTATGTGATAGGGGATGGAGTGTCTATTATCTCCAAACGCTTGAACAGAGGTATCTTCACCTGCTCTACTACTGAATGCTCGATTTTAATACCAACAGTCGTCAGTCAGTGAGAACAGGTTACACGTCCTCCAGAATAACACCGGAGCCCTGCAAGGATTCGTTTTCAGTCCACTGCTCTAGCACCTTTACCTTGAGTACATGCCCAAATCTGTACCAATTGTATAGAATCGAAAATAGTTGAGAACAAGTTGCATGCGTTACCCTTACCAACAATCTGTCGCGGGGCAAGCACATTGATGCGACATCCAAGAAGGCACACTAACGCCTCCACTTCAGGTGGAGTCAGAGGAAATGTTGCCTGTCAACAGTAACTTTTACAGTGTTCTCGGGAGGTACCATAGACAGCATACTGTCGGGTTGGACCACGTTTTGGATCGGGTACATATTTGTCTAGAGCGCGAGAAATTGCAGGGAGTTATAAATGTAGGCCAATCCATCGCACATAACAGACGTTCCACCATTAACTCCATCTACACATCACGTTGCCTCGAAAAGAAAACGGTAATCGTAATCAACTTGCCCATACCGGCCAGTTCATCTTTCCCGAACTCAAGTCATGCAAAAGGTATAGATGTTTAAACGCGAGCACTACCGAATAACGTATTAGCTTATTTTCCTTCGTTATCAGGGTTCTGCACGAACCCTCCATTGACCAGGGCACTGTTCAATTCGCCTCCACACCATTTCGGATACTAGATATTGTCTAAGTAATTGATGCACTACAATACGCTTCAATGCTGCGAACTATATTCTGCACTCTGGATCATCCACATTGCTCTGTCTCTTGTCATAGAGTTATCGAATCCTACAGCACGGTAACATGCCTTCTATCCTGCTTGCCTATGCGGACCAATGTGCCCCATCTACTCTAATCCCTCCTATCCACCTTTCATCCACATTACTCTAAATCTTTCCGATTCATGAAGCAGTCTCACTGTCTTTGTCACAAATTCTGCCTCAAATACTTCCCCTGGCTGTTCATTTTCTATGTTATTCCATATCCCCACCATCTGACGTCATCGAGTTTGAACTGATACTGTCTATGGAATTCTGTGGAATTCTGTGCCTCAGAAAGCAGTGGAGGTCAATTCTCTGAATGAATTCATAAGAGAGGTAGATAGAGCTCTTAAGGATAGCGGAGTCAGGGGTATGGGGAGAAGGCAGGAACGGGGTACTGATTGTGAATGATCAGCCATGATCACATTGAATGGCGGTGCTGGCTCGAAAGGCCGAATGACCTACTCCTGCACATATTATCTATTGTTTATTGTCTATATATGGTATATCTGATGTGTCTGGATACCATGCAAAACAAAGCTTTTTACTGTAGCTCGGTAGGTGTAACAATATTAAACTTAAACCTGAATCTCAAACCTAAAACGCCTCTCATCTTAATTGTTTACAACAACGCGATCCCAGCGGGATGTTTCATGGCTTACAGAAGCATTGCATCATCCATTGTTCCAGACGTACACTTCTGCACACTTAAATAACATGCTTTTAACAAATAAATTGCTTTGTGTTTTCACATAACTCGAAATCTCCAACTGCATTTGTCCGGTTCGATGGAGAGCAGAATTAAGCAATGTGGCTTGAGCAAATGTTGTTCATTCTCACAAATTGACGGACAATTCAGGGATTAATGGAAATAGCCAACAATAATCTGCATTCTGTGTCTTCCTCCTAGCTTCATCTGCAGGACGTTAACTGATTGTAAATATGTATGGCATATCTGAATTGAACGGACAGCGTGCAAAGCGACGCATTTCGCTGTATCTCGGAACGTGAGGCCCACAGAACCTCACCTAAGCTAATGATCTGACGTAAGTAACAACTATGATGTCTACTAAGATTGTCCATGTAACACAAACAGAATTAATATGCAAAATAAGGTGTTGAATGGGGGTTATCTACAAATTAACTGTTGGACAAATGCGAGGACAAGGTGGGGAGTTGGCACAGGAGGATGATCGCACGGAATCACCTGAAACTGTATAGTGGGCCGTACTAATTGCCGTGCATCTGCAATACAGGAGTACATACATTCAGAAAACTCAGTTGACGTCCGTCCAGGAAGGAAAGTAATGTTATGTCAGAAGTGAATGATCTTATCAAAGTTCGAACCATGTCCCCAGCACCCTCTTTGCGTCAAGCCTTCCCTTCAGATTCCTCGTAAATCTTGCCACTCTCATCTTAAACCTGTGATAGCTGATTTTTAATTCTTCATCCTGGATAAAAAAAAGACCTCATTCATCCTATCGTGGTTTTACACACCTTGATATCATCACCCTTCAGTTTCCTTCGCTCCAGGAAATAAATAAAGTCCTCAGCCTCCCAGGACGGACACACAAGGAAATAGAAGTCCTGCTATAACTACTGACGGTGTTACCACATGCGGAGAAACGTGCAGAGACTGGATCAAGAGACGTAGTCACACAGCAGAGAAACAGGCCCAACAAATCTCCGTGTCAATGCTATCCAAATACTCAATCACATTTACTAGCACTTGGTCCACAGAATATTATGCCCTGGCTCTCTATCTTTTAAAGAATGTGATGCTTACCTTTGAAGCGGCGTAGAGCCAGAAGTCGAGATTTATCCCCAGCATAAAGTGGCTGTGAGACGACCAACAATTGATCAAATCCTCTGCTGTGTACAGTTGCAAAGACCAACAAGTGAATTTGTTGCCATTGATTTGTGGGACTTGCCCTAACGGGATAGACCATCAGAGCATTAAGCAACGGGTATATGGATGATTACGTTAGGATCAGAAGATCAGAATATTAATTCACCTTGGAGTGACTGAGATGAGGTGTAATTTACTCTCTCAGATATATCCGAATCTAGAGTACCCTCTACCCCATAAAACGGTGATGCCCATTTATGAAATACAAACAGGGTTGGAGCGAAGTTCCTTGTGGACAAGAGGGAATTGAAAACTAATGTGGCCAGGTAAGGAAATGAACTCGAGACCAGGATCAGTTTGAAAATTATGGTAGTAAAGGTCCGCACAGGCCTGAACTTGACATTGTGTGCGTGTGGCCGGGTGTACCTGTGTCCGCAGTGGGGGGTGGGGAGGGGACGGGTTTGTGTCCGTGTGTCCGTGAGTACCTGCGTCCACAGTAGGGGGTGGGGTGTGGAGGGGTTTGTGGCCGTGTGGCCGTGTGTACCTGTGTCCACATTGGGTGTTGAGGAGGGGAGGTTGTGGCCATGTGTCAGTGTGTACCTCTGTCCAGAGTGGGGGGTGGGGAGGGGAGGGGGTTTGTGGCCGTGTGGCCTTGTGTACCTGTGTCTACAGTGGTGGTGTGGGGAGGGGGGTGTGGCCATGTGTACCTGTGTCCACAGCGGGGGGTGGGGAGGGGAGGGGTTTGTGGCCGTGTGTCCGTGTGTACCTGTGTCCACATTTGGGGGTGGTGAGGGGAGGGGTTTGTGGCCGTTAGTCCGCGTGTACCCGTGTCCGTATTGGGGGGTGGGGAGGGGAGGGGTTTGTGGCCGTGTGTCCGTGTGTACCTGTGTCCACATTGGGGGGTGGTGAGGGGAGGGGGGTTTGTGGCCGTGTGTCAGTGTGTACCTCTGTCCAGAGTGGGGGATGAGAAGGGGAGGGGGTTTGTGGCCGTGAGGCCGTGTGTACCTGTGTCTACAGTGGGGGGGGGGAGCGGGGGTGTGGCCGTGTGTACTTGTGTCCACAGCGGGGCGTGGTGAGGGGAGGGGTTTGTGGCCGTGTGTCCGTGTGTACCTGTGTCCACAGCGCGGGGTGGTGAGGGGAGGGGTTTGTGGCCGTGTGTCCGTGTGGACCTGTGTCCACAGTGGGGGTAGTGAGGGGAGGGGTTGTGGCCATGTGTCCGTGTGTACCTGTGTCCAGGGCCTAGGTATGTGCTCCGCCCTCTGCCACTGCTTCCTCGGCTCGACGGCCCACGGACCTCAGTCAGTGACGATAGGTGACAACATCTACCCCATACAGACGCTCAACGCCGGCGCCCTGCAAGGATGATTTATCGGTCCCCGACGATTCTCTCTTCACGCTGTCCACTGTTCACTCTAATTTCGTCAACAGGTTCGCTGACGACAACCCTGTGATGGGCCGGATCAGGGACAATGATGAGGCGGAGTTCAGGAAAGAGATAGTGAGCTTACTCACGTTGTGTCAGAACAATAGCCTCTCCCTCAATGTCATCAAGACGAAGGGGCTAGTTATGAATTTTTGAACGCAAGGTGGAGTACATGCGTAAATCAGGATTAATGGCGCGGAATTGGAAATAGTTGCGGCTCAAGTTGTTTGCGGTAAATATTACCACCGATGTGTCCTGGATCAACCACGCAGATCACACAACCAAGAAGGCGCACACCACTTCCGGAGGAGACGGACAAAACTTCTACAAACACCTTGAGATGCACCATTGAAATTACGCGATCGGGATGCATCACAGCCTGGTTTGGATACAGTTCTGCCCAAGACGACGAGAAATTGCAGAGATGTTGTCGGTTATACCCATGACTGATATGTGTGCATGACATTCTAAACCACGCTTTCCGCTACAACTCGGTACATGTGACAATAATAAATCTATCCAAACCCTAATGACCAACCTAATGACTGGAGATAAGTAACAACTGTGATCAGAACGGCAATATAAGTGCTATGATGGGACAAAGATTACCAGCGTGGCACAGCCGATGCTGATGTACAAGAGAAGTTGACGAATCGCTGTTAACCGCAAATGAACAGTTCGACAAATGCCAGAGAAGATAACGTATGTGGGCAGGAGACAGAATAGAGTAAAATGCTCACACTGTATTATGGACCGCAGTTATTGCCGGGCATCTGAAATAAAAGAGGAAACAAGGAAAAACCCAGAAGATTCGGAAGACATCCGCTTGAGAGGCCAACGTATCCCGTGTAAAAAATCAATGACCTTATCAAAGCTGCTATCTCGTCGAAACAAATGCACGGGGTGCTATTGTTTCGCAAAGCACACGCCAGCAAATTTTGACGTTGCACTGCCCTCTGGGTTAGAGTGTAAACTGGCTCATCAGCGCACCTCGACATTGCTGCAGAATCAGTTGCTGCCCAACATTTATTACTCAACATACAAGGAAATAGTGCAGAAACCTGCTATAACTACTGACGGCGATACCACGTGTGGAGAAACGTGCACACACTGGCCCAACAGTCATTGAGTCACAGAGCGTGGAAATAGGAAGAAAAACTGCATGTATGCTGTCCAATTACTCAATCCCATCTACCAGAACTTAGTCCGTAGAATATTATGTCCTGGCGCTATCTTTTTTTAAGGAAAGAGATATTTACCTTCGACTCGGGGCAGAGACAGAATTCTAGACCTATCCGTCGCATCAAGTGGCTCTCAAAGGCGAACAATTGATCAGATCATCCATTCTGCGCAGCTCGTAAGAACGAGAAGTGAATGTGTTGGCCCCGACATCGAGACTTCACATCATATCATATCATATCATATCATATATATACAGCCGGAAACAGGCCTTTTCGGCCCTCCAAGTCCGTGCCGCCCAGCGATCCCCGTACATTAACACTATCCTACACCCACTAGCGACAATTTCTACATTTTACCCAGCCAATTAACCTACATACCTGTACGTCTTTGGAGTGTGGGAGGAAACCGAAGTTCTCGGAGAAAACCCACGCAGGTCACGGGGAGAACGTACAAACTCCTTACAGTGCAGCACCCGTAGTCAGGATCGAACCTGAGTCTCCGGCGCTGCATTCGCTGTAAAGCAGCAACTCTACCGCTGCGCTACCGTGCCGCCCAAACTTCTGCAAGAACTTTGCAGTATAGATGTTGAGAGAATTACAGCCGCCTATGGATGTTCACGTTCGGATTATCGTTCAGGTTAAGAATTCACCTTGGAGTGACTGAGGTCAGATGTAAAATATTCTCGCAGATGTATCTGAATCGTAGACAGTATTATCTACCCCAATAAACAAGAATGACCATTTATGAAATGCAGACAGGGTTGGGGCGAAGATCTTTGTGAGAAATAGGGAAATGAAAACCAATGTGACTTGGGTGGAAATGAATATGAAACCAAGAACAGTTTGTAATTATGACCTTGAATTCAAAACATATTTGAGCTAGGCATTGTGCGTGTGACCGTGTGTACCTGTGTCTGGTGGGGAAGGGGTGGCTGTTATCTCCAAACTACGAGACCTAGGAATCTGCTCGTCTCCGTTACTGCTTTCAAGGCTGTAATGCCCACGGACCTCAGTCAGTGAGGATAGGGGACAGCATCTCCTCCATAATACCTCTCCACATCGGTGTCCTGCGAGGATGCGTTCTCAATCCCCCCACTATGCTCCATTTGCGCTCTCGACTGTACGGACAAATTTGTCTAATTATATCTACAGTTTTTCCCACAAACCCACTGTGGTGGGTCTAATCAGGAAGAATGACAATACGGAGTACGGGAAAGAGATAGAGAACTGAGACACAGTACATGGTGCCAGGACAATAATCTTTCCCCCAATGCCAGCAAGACGAAGCAGCTATTTATTGACTTCAGGAAGCATGGTGCAGTGAAGGCCAAACCAGCATCAATGGTGTAGAAGTGGAAAATGGTTGATAGTTTCAAATTTCAAAGGTCGAAGTTCAAATTTCAAAAACACTATATTTGGACCCGTGGGGCAATTTACAGAGGCACGTAGAGTAGTACCAAAACTATTGGGGGGGAGGGCGGCTGTTAATAGGGTGAGCTGCGGGACAGGGGTGGTTGGGAGTTGAGGAGCTGAACAGCTTTGGGTACAAAGGTTGTCATTCTCCTCTGTGTCCTACAGCCTGGGCAGCGATGCCGGCGTCCTGACAGGAGCCACTCAAACGCAGAGAACAGGACGTGTGAGGGGTACTGTAAAATCCTGCCAGCTGACCCTAGCATTCCCCAAATGCAACAACCCAGAAGGCACACGCACTCACCCCTTATATCCCGAGGAGACAGAGAATTCTCGGCATGTCTCCAGTGACTATTCCAAACGTCTGAAGATGCACCATAGAAAGCCTAATGTGGGGTTCCATCACAGCTTGTTTAGAGAAAAGCTGTGCTTAGGAACGCAAGGGATTGCAGAGATATGTAGATGTAGCCCAGTCCATCACACAGACCAGACTTCTCACCACTGATTCCATCTACACTTTTACGTTGCCTCGGAAAAGCAGCCAATATAATGAAAGACCTGTTTCACCCCGACCATTCATTCTTCTCCCTGCTCCACTCAGCATGATGTACAAAAGCGTGAAAGCGTGAAAGCGTGAAAGCGCGCACCACCTGTAGCTCCTTCCCGTCTGTTATCGGGTTCTTAATGGTCCTTCCATAAGCTATGCTACTGTTGAATTCACATTCCCCCATTGATGACATTGGACTTTGTTTGTGGAGCTGATGCGCTACATTGCTGAAACTATATTCCGCAATCTGTATCTTCTCCTTTGCTCTATCTATGGGACTTCAGTGCGAACTCATTGTACCTATGCATGGAATATCTGGTGTACGTGGATAACATGTAAAACGCAGTTTTTTTTCACCTCGGTACATGTAACAATAATAATCCCAATCCTAAACCTGTACCTGAAACCTAATGTGGTCGCATCTTAATTGTTTACAACACCGCCAAGCCACTGGGAGGTCTCAAAGGTTAGAGACGAATTGCATCATCTGTCGCTCTAGCTGCGCACGTCAGAACAGTTAAATAAGAATTTCTGCATCTGCTTGAATGTGTCTTTTGTGTTTTTACAAAGCTGGAATTCTCCAACTGTGCATGTCCGTTTCTTAGGACAAAGGTAGACCAGAATTACGCAATGCGGTTTGCGCAGATGTTGTTCATTCTTACAAATTTACAGATAGATCAGTGTTTGATGAGAATAAAGAACGACATTCAGAATTATAGTCTGTATCACGAACTATAGTTCGCATTCTGTATATTTCTCTTTGCTCTATTTCGTGTACAAGTTTGAACTGCTGCATCTGCATATCTATAGACTAAATCTCTCGTTTGTTTGTTTGTTTGTTTGTCCCTGAACTACAGCCAAAACGGTACAGGTTTGCGCGACAGTTTTAGCCCACCTTACTTACCGTCATCCCTTTGGTGCTAATGGGAAAAGTTTCGTTGAAATCGGTGTTATATTTTTAAAGTTATTCACATTGGCACGTTGGCCTGGCTCGCCTCAACGGAGCTGCAGGTCTAAAAGTCATACAACAGAAGAAGAAGCAGATTTTAAAGCTTAAATCTATCTCCTTGGGAGGGAGGGAGGGAGGGAGGGAGGGAGGGAGGGAGGGAGGGAGGGAGGGAGGGAGGGAGGGAGGGAGGGATGGAGGGAGGGAGGGAGGGAGGGAGGGAGGGGGATGGATGGGGGGGTGGAAAGGAGAGGGAAGGGAGGGGAAGGGGAGAGGGGAGGGAGAGGGAGGGAAGGGGGAAAGGGGAGGGGGAGGAGGGAGGGGAGAGGGGGGAGGGATGGGGGAGTGGGGGGAGAGGGGATGGGGAGGGGGGAGAGGGGATGGGGAGGGGAAGAGGGGAGGGGAGGGGGAGGGGGAGAGGGGAGGGTGCTGCAGCAATGCAGGCGAGGTTTGGGCGCAACGGGTCCACTTGGTCTAGTGACATATCTAAACATTTTGGAGAACATGCAAAACAAAGATGTCCACTGTACCTCAGTACCCATGACAGAAATAGACCTTACCTGAGCTAACCAAACCTAATGATCTGCCTTGAGTAACAGCCGTGACCAGAGCGGTACTGTTCGTAATATGATGGTGACTAAGATTGGAGACGATGTTGATATACGCGATGAATGGATGTTAACAACAAATTAACTGTTGGACAAAGGCAAAGAGAAGTCGACGAGAGGGAAGAGGATTTTCAACACAGTAAATTTGTTGATATTGTACTGTAGCCCGTAGTAATTGCCGAGCTTCTGAGACAGAAGATGACATGATATACTCAGAAGAGACAGAGGGTCATACAGCGCGCAAACACGCCCTTCTACCCAACTTGCCCCTGCTGAGCAACATGCATCGTCGACGCTAGGCCCACCTGCCAGATTAGGACAGTATCTGTCTAACTCTAACCCATCTATGCACCGGTCTACATTTTTTTTAACATTGTGATAGCACCTGCCTCATCTACGTCCTCCGGCAGCTCGATCCGCACACCAACCCGCTTAGGTTCATATTAAGTCTCCCACCGGTCATCTTAAACTATGTCCTCTGGTTCTCGATTCCCCTACTCTGGTTAAAAAATCTTCGCTATCTGCAACGTTAGTGACATCGGCAAACTTACTAATGATGCCTTGTACTTTCTCATCCGATTCATTGATATAAATCCAAATAGCAATGGGGCCAGCACCGAATCCAGTGTGTAAAAATCATTGCTGGCATGCCGAATTTCCGCAGGTGCCCGTTGGTGTGCTTTATTGGCTGGTGCACGACGACGTTTCTATATGGCCGGTGCACGACAGATCATTGGTCATATTAATACCAAGGAATTACAAGTTTTCAACCATTTCCATTTTGGCCCCATTAATGCTGATTGGGGCAGGGTGCTCGTGTCAGGGGGCGTGACAAAGTAAGGATGTAGGTGGAGACAGGAAGACAGTGGGAGAACTGGGAAGACGGAGGGGTGGGGGGGGGGGGGGAGAGAGACAGAGCCAGAGGAACAATCTAAAGTCGGAGATGTCAATGGTCATACCGTTGAGCTGCAAGCAGCCCAAGCGAAATATGAGATGCTGTTCCTCCAATTTGCACTGGGCCTCACTATGCCACTGGAGGAAACCCATGACAGAAAGGTCAGACTGGGAGTGGGAGGGGGAGTTGAAGTGCTCAGCCACCGGGAGATTAGGTTGGTTAAGGCGGACTGAGAGAAGACGTTGAGCGAAACGATCGCCGAGCGTGCGTTTGGTCTCGCCGATGTAGAGAAGTTGACATCTAGAGCAGCGGATACAATAGATGAGGTTGGAGGAGGTGCAGGTGAACCTCTGTCTTACCTGGAAAGACTGTTTGTGTCCTTGGATGGAGTAGAGGGGGGAGGTAAAGGGACAGGAGTTGCATCTCCTGCGGTTGCAGGGGAAAGTGCACGGGGATGGGGTGGTTTGGGTAGGAAGGGACGAGTAGACCAGGGAGTTACGCAGGGAACGGTCTCTGCGGAACGCAGAAAGGGGTAGAGATTGGAAGATGTGGCCAGCAGTGGGGTCCCGTTGGAGGTGACGGAAATGTTGGAGGATGATTTGTTGGATACGCTGGCTGATGGGGTGGAAGGTGAGAACGAGGGGGATTCTGTCCTTGTTACGAATGGGGGGAGGGGGAGCAAGAGCGGAGCTGCGGGATATAGAGGATGCCCTAGTGAGACCCTCATCTAGTATGGGAGAGTTGAAGCACTCACTAACTTCACCACCAATTTCCATCCTGCTCTTAAATATACCTGGACTATCTCCGACATCTCCCTACCGTTTCTGGACCTCGCCATCTCCATCACAGGAGACAGACTAGTGACTGACATCTACTACGCCTTGCAGCGCCAGGGACCCGGGTTCAATCCTGACTGCGGGTCCTGTCGGTACGGGATTTGCACGTTCTCCCAGTGACCTGCGTGGGTTTTCTCCGGATCCTCCGGTTTCCGCCCACATTCCAAAGACGTACATGTTTGTAGATTAATTGGCTTGATATAATTGTAAATTGCCCCGAGTGTGTGTAGGATAGTGTTAGTGCACGGGAATTGTTGGTCAGCGCGGACATGGTGGGCCGAAAGGCCTGTTTCCCGGCTGTATTGTTTAGTTTAAAGGAAAGTAAATTCGAGCTTCACCTGGGATTGCCGCTCACTGTTCACCCATGTTTTCGGTTTGGGGATTGTACGCGTCGCATTCTGTGGCACACAGTGCCCTTGTGTGTATTAACCAGCGTCTGTAGTTCTTTGTTCCCAGCTTCTGTTTATGTGCTGTGCTGTTCCCTGCTCCCTTTGTTCTGCAGCTCGCTGTATAACTAGTTGTGTTGTGAGCCCAGGTGTACTCCGCGCCCGCCCACAACTCTCTGGCTGAGGCGGCGGTTGCCAATAGAGACGGGGAGCGGCGGCAGGTTCGTGGGAGGGTCGGGGCAGGTTTCCTTTGTGTGGAAATCAGGCTGCGGTGTTGTTTACCTGCTGCTGGAAGTCCCGCCCAAAGCAGTGATTGCCATTGAAACTGCGGCAGACCGATTCACAGTCCGGAGCGGTGACATTGTGTCCGCCACTTCATTGACCAGTGTGTGGCAGTGAACGTTTGTGGAGATGCCCCACTGGATAAACTTGTGTCCGTTGTATCGCTGTTCGTCCGCAACTCCCCGAGGACTGAGTCCCTTTGTTCTCCCTTATGTGGCAGAGTCTGGGCGCCGGGGCTGCGGCTACAAGGCGACAATGTTGATCCGCTCTCTCGCTCATTCTCTCTTGGACGGAGCTCACTGCGATTTCCACGAAGTCTTGAAGCTTTAAAGTCACCGATTTTACTGGCAATTGGGCATTCCGTTGCCTCGTCTGGTGGGTCCTTGGTGTGTTGAGGGTCTGAGTCTCGGACTACAGGAGAAACCGTGAATCCCCGTCAATCTCCCTGGAACACTGCTCGGAATCTCAACTCTTGGTCGAACAACTGAAGCAGAAGTGCGTATGTTTGCCGTAAGGTTTTGAACGGGAACAAGGGCGGGTAGTTGGGGGTTAGATGCAGGAACTGTAGATTAGCAAATTACCCTCCTTCCGCTCGCCCCCCTACCTCCCGTTCCCATTCTCCACCGGACTCCCACTACCAATCCCCCTCCCCCAACCATCCCACCCATCTCTCTCCCTGGCTCCTTCGCTGTCTTCCCAATACATCCACTCCCACCTCACCCTCCCATTCCCACTAACCCCCATTTCACCCCTCCCCCACACCCTATCACCCCGTATCCCCCCCACACAAACACCTGACCGCCAGACCCCCAACATATCTGACGGCCTGTACCTCATCCCCCCACACACTCGACCCCCAGCTCCCCTCCCACACAAGTCATCCCGTGAAAACCACCCCCCCACACACCTGACCCCAGCCCCCCCGCAGAGCTGACCCCCAGCTCCTCCGCACACCCGACCCCCAGCCCCCCCCGCACACCTGACCCCCAGCCCCCCTGCACACATGAACACCAGCACCCACATACAACTGAACCCCTGCCCCCTCCTACACGTGACCCCCATCCCCCCACACACCAAATCCCCTGCCCCCCCCACACACCTGAACACCAGCCCCCCCACACACACCTGACCTCCTGACGCCCATCCCGCCGCACACCCTACACCTGGCCCCCCACACTTGACCCCGAGACCGACCCCCAGCTTCCCCACACACCTGACCCCCACACTCACCTGACCCCCACACACACCTGACCCCCACACTCACCTGACCCCCACACTCACCTGACCCCCACACACACCTGACCCCATGACCACCACGCACACCTGACCCCCTGACCCCCACATACACCTGACCCCCTGACCCCCACACACACCTGACCACCCAGTCCTCCCCACACCTGACCCCCTGTCCCCCCACACAACTGCCTCCCAGCCCCCCCACACACCTGAATCCCAGCCCCCCCACACCTGAACCCCAGCCCCCAAACACCTGAACTCCTGCCACCCCCACACACCTGTCCCCCAGCCCCCCACACACCTTACCCCCAGACCACACACACACCTGACCACCAGCCCCACTACTGACCTAACCACCAGCCCAGCACACAACTGGCCCCCAGCCCCCCCACACATCTGGCCCCACCCCCCGCACCCACACACCTGACCACCAGCACACCACACACATTACCCCCAGACCCAACACACACCTTATCCCAGCCGCCCCACATACTTCAACCCAACACCCCACACACGCCTGACCCTCAGCCCCTCCACACATCTGACCCCCAGCCACCCCCACATGATCCCCAGACCCCGCATGCACCTGTTCCCCTTCCCCCACACACCTGTCCCCCAGCCACTCCACACACATCGGCCCCAGCCCCCTACACAACTGACCCACTGACCCCCTTCACACACCTGAGCTCTAGTCCCCCCATAAATGTCCCCCAGGACCACTCCAAAAACCTGACACCCTGACTCCCACACACCTGACCCCAGCCCACCCCACACAACTGAACCGAAGCCACACAAGACACTTGACACCCTAACCTCCCACACACCTGACCCCACCCCCCCCACGCACAAACCCGACCGCCAGCCCCCACACACATGATTCACAGCACCCCAACACACCTGAACGCCTGAACCCCAGCCCCCACACACCTGACCCACGGCCCCTACACAAGTGACCCCGTGAAACCCAGCACCCCCACACACCTGACTCCCAGCCCCCCCAACACATCTGAACACCAACCCCACACACATCTGCCCCCCACACACCTGACCCTCCAGACCTCTAGATGTGGCCCCGACCCCCCACGCACGTGACACAGTTACCCGCAGCCTCCCACACGACTGACCACCTGCCCCTTCATGCACGTGACCCCCAGCCCCCCGCACACCAAATCCGCTTCCCCACACATCTGACCTCTGGACCCCCATGCCGCCACACACCTGACCCCCCAGACATGTGACCCCGAGTCGGATCCCCATGTGCCGCACAAACCTGACCCCAGCCCACCTACACACCTGACACGCAGCCCCACAAACCTGCCCAAGCCCCCCACACACCTGACCCCCACACACACCTGACAACCAGCCCCCACAAACCTGACCCCAAGCCCCCACATACCTGACCCCCAAACATACCTGTCCCCCAGTCCCCCCACACTCCTGCCCCCAGCCCCCACACACCTAAATCCTAGCCTCGCACACAGCTGACGCTCAGTTTCCCACACACCTGAACCCCTGATCCCCAGACCCCCACAATCCTCAACTCCAGTCCCCCACATACCTGACGCCCATTCCCCCACAAATCTGATCACCAGCCCCGCACACAACTGACAACCAGCTGCCCCAGAAAACTGATACCCAGCCCCCACACACACACACCTGAAATCTGCCCCGCACATGCCCGATCTCCAGCCGACCACAAACCCGACACCCAGCCCCGCCTACAACTGACACCAGCCCTCCCACACACAATCGACCCCCAGCCCCCACACACCTGAACACCAGCCCCAAACACCTGACCACTGATCCCCAATAGCCGCAAACACATACACCCAGCCACCCAAACACGTGCCCACCATCCCTCCCCCAACACACTCCTGAACCACAGCCCCCAACACACCTGACACCCAGCACCCCACACACCTGACTCCCATCCCACCCACACACCTGCCCCCGTCAGCATACCACATACCAGCCCCTCCCACATCTGACCACCATGTCAACATGCCCACACACACGTGACCCCAGCCCCCACACACCTGAAACCCAGTCCCCACACAACTGACCTCTGAACCTCAGTAGCCACACACACGTGACCCCAGCCGCCCCCTATACGCCTGATCCAGCGGCCCGCACACACCTGACAACCAGTCCCGTCACACACCTGACCCCCTCAACCCCCACGCACCTAACCAACTGCTCCCCACACACCTGAGCAACTTGTCACCCAGACCACCGGAAACCTGTTCCTCAGACCCCCACACACGTGAACTCCAGCCCCGCACACACCTCAACTCCTGTCCCGCACACACCTGAACTCCAACCCCAACACACCTGACCTTAGCCCTCCAAAAACCTGACCCCCTCAGCCCCCCGCACCTCTGACCTCCACCTCTACCACACACCTGAACCCCAGCCCCGCACACAGCTGACACCCTGACCCCCTGACCACAGCAGACCTGACTCTGAGCCCACCCACACACCTGAAACCCAGCCCCCCAGAACCCGGGCCACCAGCTTACCACACACATGACCCCCAGTTCCCCACACAAAACTGAACCCCAGACCCCCACACACCTGACACCCAGGCCCTCACAATCCTAACCCCCAGCCGCCCAACACATCTGACCCACTGACCCGCCCAACATTTGACCCAAAGCTCATCACACACCTGGTCCCCACAACCCTCACACACATGACCCACTGACCCACAGCCCCCGCACACAACCGATCCCCAGACCCCCACACACCTACCGCATCCCCCCACAAACCTGACCCCCAGCCCCCCATGCACCTGACAGTCTGACCCCCAGCCCCCCACACAACGTACAACCAGCCCCCCCACAAACCTGAACCCCAACTCCACACACACATGACCACCAGCCCCCTGCATGCCTGGCCACAGCCCCCAAACACCTGACCCCCAGCCCCCCATACACCTGACCCCAGCCCCCCACACACACGTGACCCCAGCCTCCAAACACCTGAACTCCAGTCCCACACACCTGAACTCTGAACCCCAGTAACACACACACATGGCACCCAGCCCCCCACACACCTGCCCCCCAGCCGCCCCCCCCACACGACTGATCCAAGCCCACCCCTCACACCTGACAACCAGCTCCCCCACACACCGGCCCCATTGCTCTCGACACACCTGAACAACTTGTCACCCAGCCCCCCGGACACCTGTCGCTCAGCCCCCCCCCACACACCTGAACTCCAGCAAACCACGCAGCTGAACACCAGCCCCCACACGCCTGACCCCATCAGCTCCACCCACATAGCTGACCCCCCAGTCTTCCCACACACCTGATCTCCAGACCCCAACACACCTGAATGCCTCAGCCCCCCACACCCCTGAACCCCACCCCTCCGACACACCTGACCTCCATTCCCGCATACACCTGAACCCAAAGACCCCCACCCACCTGACCCACTCAGCGCCCCACACACCTGACCCCCAGAGCCACCCGTACACTTGAATCCCAGCTCCCACACACACCTGACATCCTCAGCCGTTCACAAACCTTCCATCCTTCCGACATACCTGAACCCCAGCCCCGCACACACCTGAACCCCAGCCGTCCCACACGCCTGACCCCCAGCTTCGCACATACCTGTTCTCCAGCCCCCACACCGCTGACTCCCAGCCCCCATAAACGTGACCCCTGCCCCCCGCAAACATGTGACCCACAGCCCCAAAACACCTGAACCCCAGTCCCCACACACCTGAAACCTGAACCCATGTAGCCACACACATATGACACCCAACCACCCAGACATGTGCCCCCCAGCCACCCACTCACTGCTGAACAACAAACCCCCATACACCTGACCTCTGATCCCATGTAGCCATACACACGTGACACCCAGCCCCTCCCCACACGTGCCCCCCAGCTACCCACACACTCCTGAACCACAGCCCCACCGACATACCTGACACCCAGCCCTCTACACACCTGACTCCCAGCCCCCCACTCACCTGACCCCCGTCAGCCCCGCATACACCTGACCCACAGCCCCCCACACAGCTGACCAACTTGTCACCCAGCCCCAGCCCATTACACACCTAAACACCAGCCTGAACACACACCTGAACTCAAGCCACGCACACAACTGAACCCCAGCCCCCCAGACACCTGACCCCCTCAACCTCCCCCCACATAGCTGACCACCAGCCCCCAGCCGCCACACACCTAAACCCCAGCCCCCACTCACCTGAACTCAAGCCACGCACACACCTGATCCACAGCCCCCCCCCCACACCTGACCAGCTGATACCCCCCACACCTCAATCCAAGCCCCCCCACAGACCTGACCCTCTCAGCCCCGTACACACCTGACCCCTTGCCCACAACAGACCTGACCTCAGCCCTCCACACATCTGACCCACTGACCCCCACACCCCTGACCCCCGCCCCTACGACACGCCTGAGCTCCAGCCCCCCACACTACTGACCACCTAAGCCAACCTCCCACATAGCTGACCCCCGGCCCCCACACACCTGATCACCTGCCCCAACACACATGACCTCAGCCCCCACACACACCTGAACCCCAGCCCTGCACGCAGCTGACCCCCTGACTCACCACACACCTGACCCTGAGCAACGCCACACACCTGAACCCCAGCCCCCCAAAAACCGGACCCCCAGCCTCCCACAAACATAACCGCTTGCTCCCCACACACACCTAACCCTAAACCCCCACCCACCTGACCCCCAGATCCCCAGCTGCCCAACACATCTGACCCAATGAACCCCCCTAACATTTGACCCAAAGCCCCATCGCACACTTGGCCCCCACACCCCTCATACACGTGACCCACTGACCACCTCATCCCCCCACACCCCTGACTCCCACCCCTCCGACACACCTGAACTCCAGCCTCGCATACACTTGAATCCCAGCCCCCACACACCTGACCCACTCAGCGCCCCCACATAGCTGACCGCTAGTTTCCCACACACCTGACCCCCTCAGTCCGCACACACCTGCCTCCCAGCCCCCCACACACCTGACCCCCCAGCCCCCACACACCTGACTCCCAGCCCCCCACACACACCTGACCCCCCAGCCCCCTCATGCCTGACTCCCAGCCGCCCCACACAACTGATATCCAGACCACCCACACAACTGACCCCTCAGCCCCTCCACACACCTGACCCCCTTACTCCAACACAATTGATGTCAGCGCTCCACACACCTGACCCCCACAGCCCCCCACAAACTTGACCCTCACCCTTTCGACACACGTGACTCCCAGCCCCCCCACACACCTGACTCCCAGCCCCCCACACATCGGACACCCAGCCCCCATACATCTGGCCCCCAGCCACCCACAAACCTGACTCCTGGCTCCCACGCACATGTCAGCCAGCCTCCATACATACCTGACCCCAAACCCCACACACACCTCGCCGCCAGACCCCCACATACCTGACACCCAGTCGCCCCACACACTTGAACACCGGCCCCCAATCACGTGACCCCCCCTCCCCCACACTCCTGAAATACAGCCCCCCAAAACACCTGACAACCAGCCCCCCACACATCGGAGCAACTTACGCCCAACCAATCAAACACCTGACACCCAGTCCCCCACACACCTGACTCCAAGCCCCCAACACACCCGACCTCAGCCCTCCAAACACCTGACCGCCTCAGGCCCCCACACCATGACACCCATCCCTGTGACATACCTGAACTCCAGCCCCGCACACACCTGAACCCCCGCCCCCCTCACACCTGAACTCCGCAGCTCCCCAACATAGCTGAACTCCATCCCCCACAAACCTGACTCCAAGACCCCACACACCTGACACCTAGCCGCCCCACACACCTGACCCTCTGCCCCCAACACACCTGACTTCAGCCCTCCACACACCTGACACCCTCATCCCCCCACACACCTGACCCCCACCCCACCGACACACCTGATACCCAGCGCCGCACACGACTGACCCCCTCAGCCACCCCCCACATAGCTGACCCCCAGCCCACACACACCTGACCCCCTCCCCCCAACGTACATGTCCTCAGCCACCCCCACACCTGCCCCACACCCCTCCCACACACCTGAACCCCAGCCCCGCACACCTGACCCCCACAAACCGGACCCCCATCCTCCCATGACCCCTTGCTCCCCACGCACACCTGACCCCCAAACCCCCACACACCTGACCCCCAGATCCACAGCCGCCCAACATGTCTGACCCACTGACCACCCCCTAAAATTTGATCCAAAGCCCCATCACACACCTGGCCCCCACACCCCTCACACACCTGACCCACTGACCCACAGCCCCCGCACACACATCTGACCCCCATCCCCCCACAAACCTGACCCCAGCCCCCCAATGTACCTGACAGCCAGCCCCCTCACCACACACACACACCTGACCCCAACCCCCACACACACCTCACCCCAGCCCCCTGCGTACCTGACCCCCAGGCCGCCACTCACCCGACGCCCAGACCCCATCCATCTGACCCGCTGACCCAAAGGCCCCCACACCTGAAACCCAGCCCCCCATACACCTGACCCCATCCCCCCACACACACGAGAACCCAGCCTCCACACACCTAAACACTAGACCCCACACACCTAACCTCTGAACCTCAGTAGCCACACACACATGACACCCAGCGCCCCACACGAGTGCCCCCCAGCCGCCACCCCCACACGCCTGTACCAGCCCCGTCAAACACCTGACCCCCTCAACCCCCCACACACCTCACCCACTGCTCCCCACACACCTGAACAACTTGTCACCAGCCCCCCCAGACACCTGAACTCCAGCCCCCAGAAACCGGAAAACCAGCCTCCCACACACATGACCCCCAGCTCCACACGCACACGACCCCCAGCTCCCCACACACACCTAACCCCCAGACCCCAACATACCTGACCCTCAGACCCTCACAAACCTGACCCCCAGCGCCCCAACACATCTGACACACAGACCCGCCCAACATTTGACCCAAAGCCACATCACACACCTGGTACCCACACGCCTCACACACCTGACCCACTGACCCACAGCCCCCGCACATAACTGACCCGCAGCCTCTCCACATGCCAGACCCCAACTCACCTGACCCCCAGCCTCCATACACCTGACTCCTGCCCCCCACGCACCTGACAGCCAGCCCCCCCACACACACCTGACCACAAACCCACAATCTCCTCACCTCCATTCCCCACATACCTGACCCTCAGTCCCCCACACACTTGCCCCCCAGCCCCCCAATCACCGGACTACTTGACCCCCCACATGTCTGACCCCCTGACCCCCACCCCCGCCACAAACATGATCTCCTGCCACCAACATATGCCGCAACCCCAGCCCCGCACATACCTGAATTCTAGCCCCCTGCATACCTGACCCCAGTCTCCCATACACCTGACCCCATCCCCCAACACGCAAGTGACACCTAGCCCCCACACAGCCCTACCAGCCCCGTCAAACACCTGACCCCCTCAACACTCAAACACCTTAACCCCAGTCCCCACACACCTGACCTCTGATCCCCAGCAGCCACACACACATGACACACCTGGTACCCACAACCCTCACACACCTGACCCACAGACCCACATCCCCGCACATACCTGATCCACAGACCCCCACACAGCTGACACCATCCCCCTACTAACCTGAACCCCAGTCCCCCACGCACCTGACAGCCAGCCCCCCACATACACCTGACCCCAACCTCCACACATATCTCACCTCCAGTCCCCCAGATACCTGACCCCACGCACACTTGACCCCCCAGCCCCACACACACTAGACCTCCTGACCCCCATCCCCACACACAACTGACAACCAGACCCCCACAAACCTGAACCCCAGCACACCTGTCCTCCAGCGCCCTGCAAACCCGGCCCGCAGCCCCCACACACCTGATCCACAGCCTCCCACACACCTAACCGCCACAGCCCCCTACACCCCTAAACTCCACCCCTCCGACACACCTGATCTCCAGCCACGAATACACCTGAACCCACATCCTCCCACACACCTGAACCCCTCAGCGCCCCACACCTGAACCCCTCAGCCCCCCACACACCTGAACACCTGCCCCCAACACACGTGACGTCAGCCCTCCACACATCTGACCCCCTCAGCACCCCACACACCTGTCCCCCACCACTCTAACGCACTTGAACCCCTGCCCCGCACACACCTGAACTCAGCCGTCCCACACGCCTGTCCCCAGCCCCGCCCATACCTGACATCCAGCCCCCCACACAGCTGACACCTAGCCCCCCATACACCTGACCCCATCCCCCACGCACACATGTGAACCACAGCCCCCACACATTTGAACCGCAGTCCCCACACACCTGACCCCTGATCCCATGTAGCCAGACACACATGACACCCAGCCTCCCACACACGTGCCCTCGAGCTACCCCCGCACTCCTGAACCCCCCCCCCGCACACACCTGAACCCCAGCCCCGCACACATCTGTCTCCCAGAGCCCCACAAACCTGACCCCCTCAGCCCCCAAAAAGCTAACACCCTGCCACCAACTCACCAGACCACAGCCCTACACACACCTAACCGCCTCAGCTCCCCACACACCTGAACCCCAGCCGCGCACACACCTGAACACCAGCCCCCCACACAACTGAACCTCAGGCCTCCCACACACCTGACCAGCAGACCCCCACACACGTGGCCCTACAGCCCCCCAAACATACCTGACCCCCCAGCAGCCCAAAACATCTGACCCACTGAACCCCCAAGATTAGACCCAATGCCCCATCACACACCTGTCTCCCACACCCCCCATGCAGCTGACCCACTGACCCACATCCCCCGCACATAACTGACATGCAGCCTCCCCACACGCCAGACCCAAACTCACCTAACACCCAGCCTCCCAGACATCTGACTCCTGCCCCCCACATACCTGACAGCCAGCCCACCCACACACCTGACCACAACCCCCACACACTCCTCACCTCCAGTCCCCACATACATGACCCTCAGTCCCCCACACACTTGATCCCCAGCCCCCCAATCACCTGACTCCCTGACCCCCACATGTCTGACCCCCTGACCCCCACCCCCGCCACAAACCTGATCTCCTGCCACGGGCGGCACGGTAGCGCAGCGGTAGAGTTGCTGCTTTACAGCGAATGCAGCGCCGGAGACTCAGGTTCGATCCTGACTACGGGTGCTGCACTGTAAGGAGTTTGTACGTTCTCCCCGTGACCTGCGTGGGTTTTCTCCGAGATCTTCGGTTTCCTCCCACACTCCAAAGACGTACAGGTATGTAGGTTAATTGGCTGGGTAAATTTAAAAATTGTCCCTAGTGGGTGTAGGATAGTGTTAATGTACGGGGATCACTGGGCGGCACGGACTTGGAGGGCCGAAAAGGCCTGTTTCCGGCTGTATGTATATGATATGATATGATATGATATGAACATACACCTCAACCCCAGACCCGCACACACCTGACTTCCAGCCCCCTGCATACCTGACCCCAGTCCCCCATACACCTGATCCCATCCCCAACACAAAAGTGACACCTAGCCCCCACACACCTGAACTCCAGTCCCCACACAGCTGACCTCTGATCCCCAGTAGCCACACACACATGACACCCAGCCCCCAACAAACGTGACATCAGCCCACCACACACCTGACCCCCTCAGCCCCCCACACACCTGTCCCCACCACTCCGACACACTTGAACCCCAGCCCCGCACACACCTAAACCCAGCCGTCCCACACGCCTGTCACCCAGCCCCGCCCATACCTGACATCCAGCTCCCCACACAGCTGACACCTAGCCCCCCATACACCTGACCCCATCGCCCACGCACACATGTGACCCACAGCCCCCACACATCTGAACCGCTGTCCCCACACACCTGACCCCTGATCCCATGTAGCCAGACACACATGACACCCAGCCTCCCACACACGTGCCTTCGAGCTACCCCACACTCCTGAACCACAGCGCCCCCACACACCTGAACCCCAGCGCCGCACACACCTGACTTACAGCACCCTGCATACCTGACCCAAGCCCCCACGCACACATGTGACACACAGCCCCCACACACCTGAACCCCAGTTCCCACACACCTGACCCCTGATCCCATGTAGCCACACAAATATGACACCCAGCCTCCTACACACGTGACCCCGAGCTACAACACACTCCTGAAACCCAGCACCCCTCCGACAGATCTGACACTCAGCCCCCCCGCACACCTGACACCCAGACCCCCACACACCTGACCCCAGTCCTCCACACCTGACTCCCAGCCCCCCCACTCACCTGACCCCTCAGCCCCCCAAACACCTGACCCACAGCCGCTCACACACCTGACCAACTTGTCACCCAGCCCCCCGGATACCTGTCCCACAGCCCACCACACACACCTGATCCACAGCCCCGCACACACCTGAACCCCAGCCCCCGCACACCTGAACCCCAGAGCCCCTGCCCCACACACCTGATTCGTAGCCCTCCACACACCTGACTCCCAGCACCCACACACCTGACCTCAGCCCTCCACACACCTGAACCCCTCAGCCTCCCACACCCCTGACCCCCACCCCTCCGAGACTCCTGAACTCCAACCCCGTAAACTCCTGTCTCCTTTCTCTGTTCATTTATTTATTTACTTATTTATCTATTTATTAATTTCCCTATGTTCTCAAAATCTCTGTAAAGCGTCTCTGAGTATATGAAAAGCGCTATATAAATAAAATGTATTATTATTATTATTATTATTAAACACCTGAACACCAGCCCCCCACACACCTGACCCCCTCAGCCCCTCCACATTGCTGACACCACACCCCCACGCACCTGACCCACTGACCCACAGCCCCCGCGCTCACATCTGACCCCCATCCCCCCACAAACCTGACTCCCAGCCCCCCAAGCACATGACAGCCAGCCCCCCCACACACACCTGAGCCTAACACACACACACACCTCTCCCCCAGTCTCCCAAATACCTGAGCCCAGCCCCCCACTCACCTGACGCCCTTACCCCCACACATCTGACCGTCTGACCCACAGCCCCCCACACCTGAAACCTAGCCCCCATACACCTGACCCCAGCCCCCCACAGACCTCACCCCAGCCGCCAACACACCTGACCCAGTCAGCCCCCCACACACCTGACTCCGTCAGCCTCCCACACACCTGATCCCTTTCCCACAACAGCCCTCCACACACCTGAACCCCCGACCGCTCCACACCTAACCACAGCCTTCCAAAACCTGAACTCCTCAGCCCCCCGCACCTCTGACCCCCACCCCTACCACACAACCGACCCCTTGACTCCCCACACATCTGAACCTGAGCCCACCCACACACCTGAACACCAGCCCCCCCAGAAACCGGACCACCAGCTCCCACACACATGAGCCCCAGCTCCCCACACACACCCGAACGCCAGACCACCACACACCTGACCCCCAGCCCCTCACAAACCTGACACCCAGCCGCCCAACACATCTGACCCACTGACCCGCCCAACATTTAACCCAAAGCCCCATCATACACCTGGCCCCAAACCCATCACACACTTGACCCTCTGACCCACAGCCCCCGCACACACCTCGTCCCCAGACCCCCACACACCTGACCCCATCCCCCCACAAACCTGACCCCCAGTCCCCCACGCACCTTACAGCTATCCCCCCACATATACCTGACCCCAACCTCCACACACACCTCACATCCAGTTCCCCACATACCTGACCCCCCAGTCCCCACGCACATTTGACACCCAGCCCCCCACTAACCTGACGTCCTGACCCCCAGCCCCCCACACAACTGACAACCAGACCCTCATAAACCTGAACCCGAACACCGCACACACCTGACCTCCAGCCCCCAACATACCTGGCCCGCAGCCCCCACACACCTGACCCCCAGCATACCTGGCCCGCAGCCCCCACACACCTGACCCCCAGCCCCTAATACACCTGACCCCAGCCCCACAAACACACAAGTGATTCCATCTCCGATGCACACCTGACCCCCTCAGCCCCCACACACCTCACTCCCATCCCCCCACACAGCAGACCACCTCAGCCACCGACACACCTGACGCGCTCAGCCCCCCCACACACCTCACTCCTAGCCCCCCCACACACCTGCCCTCTCAGCCCCCCCACACACCTGACCCCTTGCCCACAAAAGACCTGATCTCACCCCTCCATTCACCTGAACCCCCGACCCCCCACAACCCTGACCCCCACCCTTCCGACACACCTGAACTCCTGCCCCCCATACACCTGTCCCCCTCAGCCACCCCCCACATAGCTGACCCCCAGCCCCCACACACCTGAACCCCTGCCCCAACACACCTGATCTCAGCCCCCCACACACCTGACCCCAACCCCTCCCACACACCTGAACCCAAGCCCCGCACACAGCTGACCCCCTGACTCCCCACACACCTGATCCTGAGTCCTCCACACATTCGAACCCCAGCCCCCTAGAAACCGGACCCCAGCATCCCACACACATGGCTCTCAGCTCCCCACACACACCTGACCCACAGACCCTCACACAAATGACCACAAGCCCCTCACAACCCTGACCCCCAGCCGCCCAACACACCCGACACTCAGTTCCCCACACACACCTGACCCTTAACCCCCACACACGTGACCCCCAGCACCTCACAAACCTGACCCACAGCTACCCAACACATCTGACCCACTGACCCCTACCAACATTTGACCCAAAGCTCCATCACACACCTGGCCCCCACACCCCTCACACGCCTGGCCCACAGACCCACAGACCCCGCACACACACCTGCCACAATCCCACCACAAACCTGTCCCCCAGCCCCCCACGCACCTGAGAGCCCGCCGCCCCCACACACACTTGACTACAAGCCCCACAAACACCTCAGCTCCAGTTCCCCACATACCTAACACCCGGACCCCCCGCACACTTGACCCACAGCTCCCTGCGTACCTGACCCCAGCCCCAACTCACCTGAAGCCCTGACCCCCACACATCTGACCCCCTGACCCACAGACCCCACTCCTGGAACCCAGCCCCCCATACACCTTACCCCAACCCCCCAGACAGGTGACCCCAGAGCCCACACACCTGAACCACAGTCCCCACAAACCTGAACTCTGAACCTCAGTAGCCAAGCACACATGACACACAGCGACCCACACACGTGCCCCCCAGCCGCCCCCTCCCACACGCCTGAACCACGCCCCCCACACACCTGACAACCAGCCCCCCACACACCTGACCCCCTCAACCACCCACACACCTGACCCACTGCTCCCCACACAACTGAACAACTTATCACCCAGCCCCCCGGACACATGTCCCTCAGCCTCCCCCACACACCTGAACTCCAGCCCCGCACACACCTGAACCCCAGTCCCCCACACACCTGACTCACTGCTCCAACACACGTGACCTCTACCCTCCAAACACCTGATCCCCTCAGCCCCCACAACTCTGACCCCCACCCCGACCACACATCTGAACCCTAGCCCCGCACACAGCTGACCCCCTGACTCTTCACACACCTGACACTGAGCACCACCCCACACACACCTGAACTCCAGTCCCCCAGAAACCGGACCACCAGCCTCCCACACACATGACCCCAGCTCCCCAAACACACCTGACCCCCAGCCCCTCACAAACCTGACCCCCAGCCGCCCAACACATCTGACCCACTGACCCACCCAACATTTGACCCAAAACCCAATCACACACCTGGCCCCCACACCCCTCATACACCTGACCCACTGACCCACAGTCCCGCACACACCTGATCCACAGACCCACAAACACCTGACCCCCATCCCCCCGCACACTTGACCCCCAGCCCCCAATCACCTGACCCCCTGACCCCCAGCCCCCCACACATCTGACACCCAGCCCCCCACAAACCTGAACCCCAGCCCAGCACATACCTGGCTTCCAGCCCCCTTCATACCTGTCCCCCAGCCCCCACACACCTGACACCCAGCTCCCCATACACCTGATCCCAGCCCCCACACGCACGTGACCCCAGCACCCACACACATGAACTCCAGACCCCACACACCTGACCTCTCAACACCAGCAACCACACACA
>NW_027602412.1:0-36720 GCF_053455715.1 Rhinoraja longicauda
CCTCCCCCCCTCACACCCCCTCCCTCCCCCTCCCCCCCTACCCCCCTCCCTCCCCTCCCTCCCCCCTACCACCCTCCCTCCCCTCCCTCCCCCTTCCCCCCTCCCATCCACCCCTCCCCCCCTCCCTCCCTTCCCTGCCTCCCCTCCTCCCGGTTACAATGGAAACCCTACGAGGACGGTCCCAACGGGGAAAGAGGGCTACTGGGAAAAGGGGAGGTCCCCCTCCCTCCCCACTTCCCCCCTCCCCTCCCCCTCACTCCCCCTCCCCCCCTACCCCTCTCCCTCCCCTCACCCCCCTTCCCCCCTCCCCACCCTCCCCCTCCCCTCCACCTCCACAACTCCCTCCTCCCTCCCTCCCCTTACCACCCCCCCCAGTCCCTTCCCGGTTACAATGGAAACCCTACGAAGACGGGCCCAACGGGGAAAGAGGGGTACTTGGAAAAGGGGAGGTACCCTCCCTCCCCCTCCCTCCGTACCCCCCTCCCTCCCCTCTCCCTCCCCGTCCCCCCTTCCCCCCTCCCCTCCCCTCCCCCCCCCCTCCCTTCCCCTCCCCTCCTCCCTCCACACCTCCCTCCTCCCCTTCCCTCCCTCTCCTCCACCCGGTTACAATGGAAACCCTACGAGGACAGGCACAACGGGGAAAGAGGGGTACTGGGAAAAGGGGAGGTCCCCCTCCATCCCCCTTCCCCTCCCCCTCCCTCCCCCTCCCCCTACCCCTCTCCCTCCCCCCTCCCCCCCCTTCCCCCCCTCCATCCCCCTCCCCTCCTCCCTCCACACCTCCCTCCTCCCTCCCTCCCCCTTTCCTCCCTCCCTCCCCCTTCCTCCCTCCCCTCCTCCCGGTTACAATGGGAACCCTACGAGGACGGGCCCAACGGGCACACTTGTGCTAGTATACTATTAAAACTCAGATCTTGTGTTATATTTATATATATGTTTCATGTTTTTAGTTTGTAGCTATCAGTGATTTCGGAAAAACGGTAATCCGTCGCACCACGGTTTTTGTACCGACTGAATCGCCAATCTACCGGAAAACCGGCCGTGATATTTTCATTTAATTTGGTCGTATATATTTTAAATTACAGAGGTTTTAAAGTTTAGACATCTCATTTTTTAACTGGTTTATTGGTCTTCAGCGTGTGATGTCACAATGCCCCTGTGAGATGAGCTCGAGCTGACCCCCCCCCCCCCCCCCCCGCGGTATTCAGCGTGTGACGTCACAATCGACAAGCAGCTGCTATTGGGTGTCTACTCTCACAGAGGTTTTAAATTTACATTTTTTTAATTCTGACCTTTTTTTTCAAGGTCTTCAGCTTGTGTGACATTGTTGCGAAGAGCACTTATATATGGCGGAGACAGCTTACATATCGCCGTGAGAAGCACTTAGTCACCGGGAATGTTGCAAGAAAAGCACTAATTGTTTTAAAGTAGCGTTTATTGTTATTGCGAGTCACTTAACATACACAGAACAGCATGGGGCCCCTATGCTCGTGGGCCACCGGGGCAGGTCTTTCGAAAAAAGCATTTAGAGTGTGTCTGGGGGAGAAAGAGAATGGGGGGGGGTCTGAGAATGGGGACTGGGAGAGGGACAACAGGGGTCGTTGCGGAGGGGGCTTGATGGTGGGGGAAAGAGGGGTACTGGGAAAAGGGGAGGTCCCCCTTCCCCACTCAACCCCTTCCTCCCCCTCCTTCCAACCTCCATCCCCAATCCCTCCCCCCCTCCTCCCCAACTCCCTCCCCATCCCTCCCCACCTCCCTCACCCCTCCACCCCTAACTCCACCCCATCCCTCCTTCCCTCCATCCCTCCCCACTCCCTCCACCCTTCCATCCCTCTCCCCGTCCCCCCTCATTCCACCCTCCCTCCACCCCTTCTGGTTACAATGGAAGCCCTACGGGGACGGGCCCAACGGGGAAAGAGGGGTACTGGGAAAAGGGGAGGTCCCCCTCCCTCCCCCCTTCAACCCCTCCCCTCCCCCCCCTCCCTCCCACATCCCTCCCCCTCCCCCCTACCCCTCCCTCCCCTCTCCCTCCCCCTCCCCCCCTTCCACCCTCCCCTCCCCCTCCCCTCCCCCTCCCCTCCCCCTCCCCTCCCCCTCACCTCCCCCTCCCTCACCCTCCCCTCCTCCCTCCACACCTCCCTCCTCCCTCCCTCCCCCTTCCCTCCCTCCCCTCCTCCCGGTTACAATGAAAACCCTACGAGGACGGGCCCAACGGGGAAAGAGGGGTACTGGGAAAAGGGGAGGTCCCCCTCCCTCCCCCTCCCCCCTACCCCCACCCTCCAATCTCTCTCCACCCTCCCCACCTTCCCCACTCCCCCCCCCTTCCCCCCTCGCCTCACCCCCTCCCTCCCCCTCCCCTCCTCCCTCCACACCTCCCTCCTCCCTCCCTCTCCCTTCACTCCCTCCCCTCCTCCCGGTTACAATGGAAACCCTACGAGGACGGGCCCAACGGGGAAAGAGGGGTACTTGGAAAAGGGAGGTCCCCTCCCTCCTTCCCCCCTCTCTCCCCCCTCCTCCCCCCTACCCCCCTCCCTCTCCCCCCTACCCACCTCCCTCCCTCTCCCTCCCCCCCTTCCCTCCTCCCCCCTTCCCCCCTCCCCCCCTCCAACCCTCCCCTCCCCCCTCCCTTCCCCACTCCACACTTCCCTCCTCCCTCCCTCCCCCTTCCCGCCACCCAACTCCCCTCCCGGTTACAATGGAAACCCTACGAGGACGGGCCCAACGGGCACACTTGTGCTAGTATACTATTAAAACTCAGATCTTGTGTTATATTTATATATATGTTTCATGTTTTTAGTTTGTAGCTATCAGTGATTTCGGCAAAACGGTAATCCGTCGCGCCACGGTTTTTGTACCGACTGAATCGCCAATCTCCCGGAAAACCGGCCGTGGTATTTTCATTTAATTTGGTCGTATATATTTTAAATTACAGAGGTTTTAATGTTTAGACATCTCATTTTTTAACTGATTTATTGGTCTTCAGCGTGCGATGTCACATTGCCCCTGTGAGATGAGCTCGAGCTGACCCCCCTCCCCCCCCCCCCCCCCCCCCCGCGGTATTCAGCGTGTGACGTCACAATCGACAAGCAGCTGCTATTGGGTGTCTACATTTTGTTCAAGATGGCCGCGCCGTTGTGTTTGGCTGCCTGCCACTGTATGTTTCTTTTTTTTTCCTAGTCAGATGTGCAGCACTTTGGTCAACGTGGGTTGTTTTTAAATGTGCTATACAAATAAATTGACTTGACTTGACTTGACTTGACTTACTCTTTACAGAGGTTTTAAATTTACATTTTTTTATTTCTGACCTTTTTTCAAGGTCTTCAGCTTGTGTGACATTGTTGCGAAGAGCACTTACATATCGCGGAGAGAGCTTACATATCGCCGTGAGAAGCACTTAGTCACCGGGAATGTTGCAAGAAAAGCACTAATTGTTTTAAAGTAGCGTTATTGTTATTGCGAGTCACTTAACATACACAGAACAGCATGGGGCCCCTATGCTCGTGGGCCACAGGGGCAGGTCTCTCGAAAAAAGCATTTAGAGTGTGTCTGGGGGAGAGAGAGAATGGGGGGGGTCTGAGAATGGGGACTGGGAGAGGGACAACAGGGGTCGTTGCGGAGGGGGCTTGATGGTGGGGGAAAGAGGGGTACTGGGAAAAGGGGAGGTCCCGCTTCCCCACTCAACCCCTTCCTCCCCCCTCCTTCCAACCTCCATCCCCAATCCCTCCCCCCTCCTCCCCAACTCCCTCCCCATCCCTCCCCACCTCCATCACCCCTCCACCCCTAACTCCCCCCATCCCTCCTTCCCTCCATCCCTCTCCCCGTCCCCCCTCATTCCACCCTCCCTCCACCCCTTCCGGTTACAATGGAAACCCTACGGGGACGGGCCCAACGGGGAAAGAGCGGTACTGGGAAAAGGGGAGGTCCCCCTCCCTCCACCCTTCAACCCCTCACCTCCCCCCTCCCTCCCACATCCCTCCCCCTCCCCCCTACCCTCTCCCTCCCCCTCCCCCCCTTCCACCCTCCCCTCCCCCTCCCCTCCCCTCCCCTCCCCCCTCCCTCACCCTCCCCTCCTCCCTCCACACCTCCCTCCTCCCTCCCTCCCCCTTCCCTCCCTCCCCTCCTCCCGGTTACAATGAAAACCCTACGAGGACGGGCCCAACGGGGAAAGAGGGGTACTGGGAAAGGGGGAGGTCCCCCTCCCTCCCCCTCCCCCCCTACCCCCCTCCCTCCAATCTCTCTCCACACTCCCCCACCTTCCCCACTCCCCCCCCTTCCCCCCTCCCCTCCCCTCCTCCCTCCCCTACCGTCCTCCCTCCACACCTCCCTCCTCCCTCCCTCCCCCTTCCCTCCCTCCCCTCCTCCCGGTTACAATGGAAACCCTACGAGGACGGGCCCAACGGGGAAAGAGGGGTACTGGGAAAAGGGGAGGTCCCCCCTCCCTCCTCCCTTCCCCCCTCCCCCTTCCCCCCTCCCCCCTTCCCCCTCCCTCCCCCCTCCCTCCCCCCTACCCCCTCCCTCCCCCCCTACCCCCTCCCTCCCCTCTCCCTCCCCTCCCTTCCCCCCTTCCCCCCTCCCCCCTCCAACCCTCCCCTCCCCCCCTCCCTCCCCCTCCCCTCCCCACTCCACACTTCCCTCCCTCCCCATTCCCTCCCCCCCACTCCCCTCCCGGTTACAATCGCACCGCCTTAATCGCCAACCTCCCAAACGACCGGCCGTGATATTTTCATTTGATTTAGTCGCATGTTTTTTAAGTTACTGAGGTTTTAAAGCGCTGCCCCCCCCCCCCTTTTTCAGGGGGGCGCTGCGGTGCGGATTTAGTCTTCAGCTTGTGATGTCACAATGCCCCTGTGAGATGAGCTCGAGCTGACCCCCCTCCCCCCCCTTCAGCGTGTATAACAGTATAACAGAGCTTTATTTGTCGTTCGGTACCGAAGTACCGAACGAAACTACATAGCAGTCATAGAAAAAAAAAGAAAAAGAACACAAGACACATAACCCCAACACAAACGTCCATCACAGTGACTCCAAACACCCCCTCACTGTGATGGAGGCAACAAAACTTCCCCTCTCTTCCCCACGCCCACGGACAGACAGCTCGTCCCCGACCGACCCGCACAGTCCCCGCACCGGGCGCTGAAACGTCCCGCGGCCGAACCGGGCGATGAAAGGCCCGCGACCAAGCCTTGCGCAGCTAAGTCCCGTGGTCGAGCCGCACCGGGCACTGTTAAGTCCGCAGTCCAGCGATGAAAAGCCCCGCAGTCGAGCTGCACCGGGCGGTGTTCAGCTCCGCAGCCGAGCTGCACCGGGCACTGTTAAGTCCGCAGTCGAGCCGCACCAGCGATGAAAAGCCCCGCAGCCGAGCTGCACCGGGATGTTAAGCCCCGTAGCCGAGCTGCACCGGGCACTGTTGAGTCCAGCGGCCAAGCCGCAGCGGGATGTAAAGTCCAGCGGCCGAGCCGCACCGGGGTGTAAAGTCCAGCGGCCGAGCCGCAGCGGGTGATGTTAGGCCCCGCAGCCGAGCCGCAGCCCGCGCCGTGAGGAAGAGAAAAGCCCCCCCCCTCCCACACCCCCACCCCCACCACCCCCTCCCACACATACACAACCAAAAAAATATACAAAAACCATCCCAACACCGACACTCAACAAAAAAAAGACGGACAGACTGCTAGTCAGCCGCTGCCGTTAGGCGCCGCCACGTGTCACAATGGACAAGCAGCTGCTATTGGGTGTCTACTCTTTACAAATTTACATCTTTTTATTTTTATTTCAAGGTCTTCAGCTTGTGACGTCACAATGCTTGGGTGAGATGGGCTACATTGTTGCGAAAAGCAACTGATTGTTTTTTAAAGTTGTGTTTTTTATTGCAAGTCACTTAACATACACAGGTCAGCATGGGCCCTCTTCCCCCCTCAACCCCTTCCTCCCCACTCCATTCCACCTCCATCCCCACTCCCTCCCACCTCCTCCCCATCCCTCCCCACCTCCCTCACCCCTCGGGGACGGGCCCAACGGGGAAAGAGGGGTACTGGGAAAAGGGGAGGTCCCCCTCCCTCCCCCTTCCCCCATCCCTCCCTCCACCTCCCCCCTTCCACCTAACCCCCTTCCCCCTCCCCTCCCCCATCCACCCCCCTCCCCTCCTCCCTCCCTCCTCCCTCCCTCTCCGCCTCCCGGTTACAATGGAAACCCTACGAGGACGGGCCCAACGGGAAAAGAGGGGTACTGGGAAAACGGGTGGTCCCGTTTTATTTCTGACCTTTTTTAAAAAATGTCTTCAGGTTGTGACATCACAATGCTTGTGTGAGATGGGTGCTACATTGTTTCGAAAAGCAATAAAAAGATCGCCGTGAGAAGCACTTAGTCACCGGGAATGTTGCCAAAAAAGCACTAATTGTTTTAAAGTAGTGTTTTTTGTTATTGCAAGTCACTTAACATACACAGATCAGCATGGGGCCCCTATGGTCGTGGGCCACCGGGGCGTGTTTCGAAAAAAGCACAGAGTGTGTCTGGGGGAGAGAGAGAATGGGGGGGGTCTGACAACAGGGGTCTTTGCGGAGGGGGCTTGCTGGTGGGGGAAAGAGGGGTACTGGGAAAAGGGGAGGTCCCCCTTTCCCCCTCAACTTCTTCCTCCCCCCTCCTTCCCACCTCCATCCCCACTCCCTCCTCCCTCCTCCCCAACTCCCTCCCCCCTCCGTCCCCACCTCCCTCACCCCTCCCCCCTAACTCCCCTCCCCCCTAACTCCCCACCCTCCCTCCTTCCCTCCATCCCTAGCCCCCTCCCTCCACCCTTCCATCCGTCTCCCCCTCCCCCCTCCTTCCACCCTCCCTCCCCCCCTTCCGGTTACAATGGAAACCCTACGGGGACGGGCCCAACGGGGAAAGAGGGGTACTGGGAAAAGGGGAGGTCCCCCTCCCTCCCCCCTTCCCCCTCCCCCTCCCTCCCCTCCCTCCACCTCCACCCCCTTCCCCCCTCCCCCCTTTCCTCCCTCCGCTCCCCCCCTTCCCCCTCCCCTCCTCCCTCCCCCTCCCCTCCTCCATCCACACCTCCCTCCTCCCTCCCTCCCCCCTCCCTCCCCGCCTCCCGGTTACAATGGAAAAGGGGAGGTCCCCCTCCCTTCCCCTCCCCCCCTACCCCCTCCCTCCAATCTCTCTCCACCCTCCCCACCTTCCCCACTTCCCCCCTTCCCCCCTCCCCTCACCCCCTCCCTCCCCCTCCCCTCCTCCCTCCACACCTCCCTCCTCCCTCCCTCCCCCTTCCCTCCCTCCCCTCCTCCCGGTTACAATGGAAACCCTACGAGGACGGGCCCAACGGGGAAAGAGGGGTACTGGGAAAAGGGGAGGTCCCCCTCCCTCCCCCCTTCCCCACTGCTTACCCCTCCCTCCCCCTTCCCCCCTCCATCCCCCTTCCCCCCACCCCCCTCCCTACCCTCTCCCTCCCCCCTCCCCTCCCTCCCTCCCCCTACCCCCTCCCTACCCTCACCCTCCCCCCTTCCCCCCTCCCCTCCCCCCTCCCTCCCCCTCCCCCTCCCCTCCTCCCTCCCTCCCCCTTCCCTACCCCCCACTCCCCTCCCGGTTGCAATGGAAACCCTACGTGGACGGGCCCAACGGGCACACTTGTGCTAGTCTATATATATACTACTAAAACTCTGATCTTGTAGCTTTATATATATATTCCACTGATGTCGGATGAATACGGCAATTCCGGCAAAACGGTGAACCGTAGCGCCACGATTTTTATACCGCCTTAATCAGCATGCGGTTCGCTGCTGGTAAATGATATTTTTATTTAATTCGGACGCATATTTTTTAAGTTACAGAGGTTTAAAAGCGCTGCCCCCCCTGATTTATCGAAGTTTTGACAGAAGGGGGGCGCTGCGGTGCGGATTTATTCTTCATTGTGATGTCACAATGCCCCTGTGAGATGAACTCGAGCAGACCCCCCTTCCCCCCCCGTGTTATTCAGCGTGTGACGTCACAATGCCCCTGTGCCCCTCCCTCCCCCTTCCTCCCTCCCCCTCCCCTACCTCGCCCCTCCCTCCCCCTCCCCCCCTTCCCCTCTCCCTCCCCCCTCCCCCCTTCCCCCTCCCTCCCCCTCCCCCCCCTACCCCCCCTCCCCTCTCCCCCTCCCTCCCTCCCCCTCCCCCCCTTCCCCTCTCCCTCCCCCCTCCCCCCTTCCCCCCTCCCTCCCCCTCCCTCCACCTCCCCCCCCTACCCCCCCTCCCCTCTCCCCCTCCCTCCCCCTCCCTCCCCCTCCCTCCCCCTCACCCCTACCCCCTCACTCCCCCTCCCCCCCTTCCCCCCTCCCCCCCTCCCTCACCCTCCCCTCCTCCCTCCACTCCTCCCTCCTCCCTCCCTCCCCCTTCCCTCCCTCCCCTCCTCCCGGTTACAATGGAAACCCTACGAGGACGGGCCCAACGGGGAAAGAGTGGTACTGGGAAAAGGGGAGAGCCCCCTCCCTCCACCCTTCCCCTCCCTTCCCCCTCCCATCCCCCCTCCCTCCCCCTCCCTCCCCCTACCCCCCCTCCCCTCTCCCCCTCCCTCCCCCTCCCTCCCCCCTCCCTCCCCCTCACCCCTACCCCCTCACTCCCCCCTCCCCCCTTCCCCCCTCCCCTCCCCCCCTCCCTCCCCCTCCCCTCCTCCCTCCACACCTCCCTCCTCCCTCCCTCCCCCTTCCCCCCTCCCCTCCTCCCGGTTACAATGGAAACCCTACGAGGACGGGCCCAACGGGGAAAGAGGGGTACTGGGAAAAGGGGAGGTCCCCCTCCCCCCTCCCCCTTCACCCTCCCCCTTCCCCCCTCCCCTTCCCCCCTCCCTCCCACCCCCTCCCCCCTCCCCTCCCCCCTCCCCTCCCCTCCCCTCTCCCTCCCCTTCCCCCCACCTCTGCCCCCTTCCTCCCCCCCTCCTCTCCCCCCCTCCTCTCCCCCCCTCCTCTCCCCCCCTCTCCTCTCCCCCCTCTCCTCTCCCCCCTCTCCTCTCCCCCCTCTCCTCTCCCCCCCTCTCCTCTCCCCCTTCCCTCCCCCTCCCCCTCCCTTCCCCCCTCCCTTTCCCCTCCCTTCCCCCCCTTCCCCCCTCCCTTACACCCTCCCTCCCCCTCTCCTCCCCTCTCCCCCCTCCCTCCCTCCCCACTCTCCTCTCCTCCCTACCTCATCCCTCCCTCCCTCCCTTCCCCGCAGCGCTGACCGCCGGGAAGTGTAGTCGCCGTCGCCTCTCCCGCTTCTGCTCTATAGATAAGATTAATTTCTTTTTCAACAAAGAATGCTGTTTATTTTAAAGTAAAATAGACACCTCTCCTCTCTCCCCCCCTCTCCTCTCCTCTCTCCCCCCCTCTCCTCTCCTCTCCCCCTCTCCTCTCCCCCCTCTCCTCTCCTCTCCCCCCTCTCCTCTCCCTCCTCTCCCCTCTCCTCTCCCCTCTCCTCTCCCCTCTCCTCTCCCCCCTCTCCTCTCCCCCCTCTCCCCTCTCCTCTCCCCTCTCCTCTCCCCCCTCTCCTCCTCCCCTCTCTCCTCTCCCCTCTCCTCTCCCCCCTCTCCCCTCCCCCCCTCTCCTCTCCCCCCTCTCCTCTCCCCTCCCTCCCCCCTCCCTCCCCCTCCCTCCCCCTCCCCCCCTACCCCCCCTCCCCTCTCCCCCTCCCTCCCCCCTCCCTCCCCCTCACCCCTACCCCCTCACTCCCCCCTCCCCCCTTCCCCCCTCCCCTCCCTCCCCCTCCCCTCCTCCCTCCACACCTCCCTCCTCCCTCCCTCCCCCTTCCCTCCCTCCCCTCCTCCCGGTTACAATGGAAACCCTACGAGGACGGGCCCAACGGGGAAAGAGGAGTACTGGGAAAAGGGGAGGTCCCCCTCCCTCCCCCCCTTCCCCCTCCCCTCCCCCCTCCCCTCTCCCTCCCCTCCCTCCCCCTCCCCCCTACCCCCCTCCCTCCCCTCCCCCCTCCCTCCCCTCCCCTCCTCCCTCCACACCTCCCTCCTCCCTCCCTCCCCCTTCCCGCCCTCCCCTCCTCCCGGTTACAATGGAAACCCTACGAGGACGGGCCCAACGGGGAAAGAGGGGTACTGGGAAAAGGGGAGGTCCCCCTCCCTCCCTCCCCCCTACCCACCTCCCTCCCCTCTCCCTCCCCCCCTTCCCTCCTCCCTTCCCCCTCCCCTCCCCCCTCCCATCCCCCCTTCTCCCCCCTCCCTCCCCCTACCCCCTCCCTCCCCTCTCCCTCCCCCCCTCCCCTCCCTCCCCTCCTCCCTCCCCCTTCCCTCCCCCAACCCTCCCCCTTTCCTCCCCTCCCGGTTACAATGGAAACCCTACGAGGACGGGCCCAACGGGCCCACTTGGTCTAGTCTATATACTACTAAAACTCTGCGTTCGTGTGTATGTACGCAAACATTCCGTGTGTATGTACGGAAGATTCCGAAGCGTCTTTGCTTGACGCTTAACTTACAAACCCTACTCCTCCTAGACGGTACGCCAAAGCGCTACGATTTTTGTACCGCCATATTCACCATTAACATGAGCAACTATTGTAAGTACTTTCGTTCAAATTGAAGCTACCTTTTTAAAGTTAGAGAGATATTAAAGTTTAAATTTTCATTTCTAACCCTTTTCTTGAAGGGGCTTCAGCGCGTGATGTCACAATGGCACCCGTGCACCAATGAGAGATCAGCTCGGTTTTAAATTTACATAATTTTTTTCTGACCTTTTTTTTCAAGGTCTTCAGCTTGTGACGTCACAATGCTTGTGCGAGATGGTTGCAACATTGTTGCGAAAAGCAACTGCCAGTTTTTTAAAGTTGTGCAAGTCACTTAACATACACAGATCAGCATGGGGCCCCTATTCCCTCCCCCCCCCTTCCCCCCTCAACCCCTTCCTCCCCACTCCTTCCCACCTCCATCCCCACTCCCTCCCCCCCTCCTCCCCAACTCCCTCCCCACCTCCCTCACCCCTCCTCCCCTAACTCCCCCCCTCCCTCCTTCCCTCCATCCCTCCCCCCCTCCCTCCACCCTTCCATCCCTCTCCCCCTCCCCCCTCCTTCCACCCTCCCTCCCCCCCTTCTGGTTACAAAGGAAACCCTACGGGGACGGGCCCAAAGGGGAAAGAGGGGAACTGGGAAAAGGGGAGGTCGCCCTCCCTCCCCTTCCCCCCCTCCCCTCCCCCCTCCCCCTCCCCCCTAACCCTCTCCCTCCCCCTTCCCCCCTCCCCTCCCCCCTCCCCTCCTCCCTCCACACCTCCCTCCTCCCTCCCTCCCCTCCTCCCGGTTACAATGGAAACCCTACGAGGACGGGCCCAACGGGGAAAGAGGGGTACTGGGAAAAGGGGAGGTCCCCCTCCCTCCCTCCCCCCTACCCACCTCCCTCCCCTCTCCCTCCCCCCCTTCCCTCCTCCCTTCCCCCTCCCCTCCCCCCTCCCATCCACCCCTCTCCCCCCTCCCTCCCCCCTACCCCCCTCCCTCCCCTCTCCCTCCCCCCTCCCCCCCTCCCCTCCCCCCCTCCCTCCCCTCCTCCCTCCCCCTTCCCTCCCCCAACCCTCCCCCTTTCCTCCCCTCCCGGTTACAATGGAAACCCTACGAGGACGGGCCCAACGGGCCCACTTGGTCTAGTATACTACTAAAACTCTGCGGTCCAACATTCCGTATGTATGTATGTATATTTGTATGTACGGAAGATTCCGAAGAGTTTCTGTCCATAACTTACAAACCCCAGTCCTCCCAGACGGTACACCAAAGCGCTACGATTTTTGTACCGCCGTATTCACCATTAACCTGGGCAACTATTGTAAGTACTTTCGTTCAAATTGAAGCTACCTTTTTAAAGCTAGAGAGATATTAAAGTTTAAATTTTCATTTCTAACCCTTTTCTTGAAGGGACTTCAGCGCGTGATGTCACAATGGCACCCGTGCACCAATGAGAGATCAGCTCGTTTTTAAATTTACATAAATTTTATTCTGACCTTTTTTTTCAAGGTCTTCAGCTTGTGACGTCACAATGCTTGTGTGAGATGGTTGCAACATTGTTGCGAAAAGCAACTGCCAGTTTTTTAAAGTTGTGCAAGTCACTTAACATACACAGATCAGCATGGGGCCCCTATTCCCTCCCTCCCCCCTTCCCCCCTCAACCCCTTCCTCCCCACTCCTTCCCACCTCCATCCCCACTCCCTCCCCCCCTCCTCCCCAACTCCCTCCCCACCTCCCTCACCCCTCCTCCCCTAACTCCTCCCTCCCTCCCCCTTCCCTCCCTCCCCTCCTCCCGGTTACAATGGAAACCCTACGAGGACGGGCCCAACGGGGAAAGAGGGGTACTGGGAAAAGGGGAGGTCCCCCTCCCTCCCCCCTTCCCCCATCCCATCCCCCCTCCCTCCTTCCCTCCATCCCACCCTCCCCACTCCCTGCCCCCTCCCTCCACCCTTCCATCCCTCTCCCCCTCCCACCTCCTTCCACCCTCCCTCCCCCCCTCCCAGTTACAATGGAAACCCTACGGGGACGAGCCCAACGGGGAAAGAGGGGTACTGGGAAAAGGGGAGATCCCCCTCCCTCCCCTCCCCCTACCCCTTCCCCCCTCCCCTTCCCCCCTCCCCTCCCCCTCCCCTCCTCCCTCCACACCTCCCTCCTCCCTCCCTCCCCCCCTCCCGGTTACAATGGAAACCGTATGAGGACAGGCCCAACGGGGAAAGAGGGGTACTGGGAAAAGGGGAGGTCCCCCTTCCCCCCTCAACCCCTTCATCCCCCCTCCTTCCCACCTCCATCCCCACTCCGTCCCCCCTCCTCCCCCTCCCTCCCAAACTCCCTCCCCCCTCCCCCCTAACTCCCCCCTCCCTCCTTCCCTCCCTCCCCAATCCCTCCCCCCCTCCCTCCACCCTTCCATCCCTCTCCCCCCTCCTTCCACCCTCCCTCCCCCCCTCCCGGTTACAATTGAAACCCTACGAGGACGGGCCCAACGGGGAAAGAGGAGTACTGGGAAAAGGGGAGGTCCCCCTCCCTCCCCCCTTCCCCCTCTCCTCCCCCCTCCCCTCTCCCTCCCCCTCCCCCCTACCCCCCTCCCTCCCCTCCCCCTCCCTCCCCTCCCCTCCCCTCCTCCCTCCACTCCTCCCTCCTCCCTCCCTCCCCCTTCCCGCCCTCCCCTCCTCCCGGTTACAATGGAAACCCTACGAGGACGGGCCCAACGGGGAAAGAGGGGTACTGGGAAAAGGGGAGGTCCCCCTCCCTCCCTCCCCCTACCCACCTCCCTCCCCTCTCCCTCCCCCCCTTCCCTCCTCCCTTCCCCCCTCCCCCTCCCATCCCCCCCTCTCCCCCCTCCCTCCCCCCTACCCCCCTCCCTCCCCTCTCCCTCCCCCCTCCCCCCCTCCCCTCCCCCCCTCCCTCCCCTCCTCCCTCCCCCTTCCCTCCCCCAACCCTCCCCCTTTCCTCCCCTCCCGGTTACAATGGAAACCCTACGAGGACGGGCCCAACGGGCCCACTCGGTCTAGTCTATCTATCTATCTATCTATCTATCTATCTATATAATACTAAAACTCTGCGTTCGTATGTAGGGATGTATGTGTGTATGTACGGAAGTTTAACTTACAAACCCTACTCCTCCAAGACGGTACACCAAAGCGCTACGATTTTTGTACCGCCGTATTCACAATTAACCTGGGCAACTATTGTAAGTACTTTCGTTCAAATTGAAGCTACCTTTTTAAAGCTAGAGAGATATTAAAGTTTAAATTTTCATTTCTAACCCTTTTCTTCAAGGGGCTACATTTGTTTCCAAAAGTTTCCAGAAAAGGATTTAGTTTTCAGCAAGGATTTAGTTTTCAGCTTGTGACGGCTACATTGTTTCGAAAAGCTTCCAAGAAGTCTTTTTTGTTATTGCAAGTCAAGTCAAGTCAAGTCAAGTCACTTTTATTTGTATAGCACATTTAAAAACAACCCACGTTGACCAAAGTACTGCACATCTGATTAGGAAAAAAAAAAAAAAACATCTTGGAGAGTAAGAGTGGGGCTGGGGGAGGAGAGAATGGGGGGTGTGGGGACGGGCCCAACGGGCCCTCCCCAACGGGCACACTTGGAGAGTAAGGGTGGGGCTGGGGGAGGAGAGAATGGGGGGTGTGGGGACGGGCCCAACGGGCCCTCTTTTCGGCTACATTGTTTCGAAAAGCTTCCAAGAAGTCTTTTTTGTTATTGCAAGTCAAGTCAAGTCAAGTCAAGTCAGTTTTATTTGTATAGCACATTTAAAAACAACCCACGTTGACCAAAGTACTGCACATCTGATTAGGAAAAAAAAAAAAGACATCTCATTAGGAAAAAAAAAAAAAAATGAAGGCTATAGTGGTCACTTGACATACACAGATCAGGAGGGCGGGCCCAACGGGCACACTTGGAGAGTAAGAGTGGGGCTGGGGGAGGAGAGAATGGGGGGTGTGGGGACGGGCCCAACGGGCCCTCTTTTCCGGGCCCAACGGGCACACTTGGAGAGTAAGAGTGGGGCTGGGGGAGTGAGAATGGGGGGTGTGGGGACGGGCCCAACGGGCCCTCTTTTCTAGTATAATACTAAAACTCTGCGTTCGGATGTATGTGTGTATGTACGGAAGATTCCGAAGTTTAACTTACAAACCCTACTCCTCCTAGACGGTACACCAAAGCGCTACGATTTTTGTACCGCCATATTCACCATTAACCTGGGCAACTATTGTAAGTACTTTCGTTCAAATTGAAGCTACCTTTTTAAAGCTAGAGAGATATTAAAGTTTAAATTTTCATTTCAAAGTTTAGATTTTCATTTCTAACCCTTTTCTTCAAGGGGCTACATTTGTTTCAAAAAGTTTACAGAAAAGCATTTAGTTTTCAGCAAGGATTTAGTTTTCAGCTTGTGACGGCTACATTGTTTCGAAAAGCTTCCAAGAAGTCTTTTTTGTTATTGCAAGTCAAGTCAAGTCAAGTCAAGTCACTTTTATTTGTATAGCACATTTAAAAACAACCCACGTTGACCAAAGTACTGCACATCTGATTAGGAAAAAAAAAACAAACATCTGATTAGGAAAAAAAAAAAAACGGGCACACTTGGAGAGTAAGAGTGGGGCTGGGGGAGGAGAGAATGGGGGGTGTGGGGACGGGCCCAACGGGCCCTCCCCAACGGGCACACTTGGAGAGTAAGAGTGGGGCTGGGGGAGGAGAGAATGGGGGGTGTGGGGACGGGCCCAACGGGCCCTCTTTTCTAGTATACTACTAAAACTCTGCGGTCCAACATTCCGTGTGTATGTACGAAAGATTCCGTATGTACGAAAGATTCCGAAGATTTCTGTCCATAACTTACAAACCCTACTCCTCCCAGACGGTACACCAAAGCGCTACGATTTTTGTACCGCCGTATTCACCATTAACCTGGGCAACTATTGTAAGTACTTTCGTTCAAATTGAAGCTACCTTTTTAAAGCTAGAGAGATATTAAAGTTTAAATTTTCATTTCTAACACTTTTCTTGAAGGGGCCAAACCCTACTCCTCCCAGACGGTACACCAAAGCGCTACGATTTTTGTACCACCGTATTCACCATTAACATGGGCAACTATTGTAAGTACTTTCGTTCAAATTGAAGCTACCTTTTTAAAGCTAGAGAGATACTAAAGTTTAAATTTTTCATTTCTAACCCTTTTCTTGAAGGGGCTTCAGCGCGTGATGTCACAATGGCACCCGTGCACCAATGAGAGATCAGCTCGCGATGGACAAGCGGCTGCTATTGGGTGTTTACTACTTTAAATTTACATAATTTTTTTCAGACCTTTTTTTTCAAGGTCTTCAGCTTGTGACGTCACAATGCTTGTGTGAGATGGTTGCAACATTGTTGCGAAAAGCAACTGCCAGTTTTTTAAAGTTGTGCGAGTCACTTAACATACACAGATCAGCATGGGGCCCCTATTCCCTCCCTCCCCCCCCCTTCCCCCCTCAACCCCTTCCTCCCCACTCCTTCCCACCTCCACCCCCCCTCCCTCCCCCCCTTCCCCCCTCCCCTCCCCCTCCCTCCCCCTCCACCCTCCACACCTCCCTCCCTCCCCCTTCCCTCCCTCCCTTCCTCCCGGTTACAATGGAAACCCTACGAGGACGGGCCCAACGGGGAAAGAGGGGTACTGGGAAAAGGGGAGGTCCCCCTCCCTCCCCTTCCCCCTCCCCTCCCCCCCCCTTCCCCCCTCCCCTCCCCCCTCCCTCCCCCTCCCCTCCCTCCACACCTCCCTCCTCCCTCCCTCCCCCTTCCCTCCCTCCCCTCCTCCCGGTTACAATGGAAACCCTACGAGGACGGGCACAACGGGGAAAGAGGGGTACTGGGAAAAGGGGAGGTCCCACTTCACCTCTCAACCCCTTCCTCCCCCCTCCTTCCCACCTCCATCCCCACTCCCTCCCCCCCTCCCTCCCCCTCAAACCCAACCTCCATCACCACTCAGCCCCTAACTCCCCCCCTCCCTCCTTCCCTCCATCCCACCCTCCCCCACTCCCTCCCAACTCCCTCCACCCTTCCATCCCTCTCCCCCTCCCCCCTCCTTCCACCCTCCCTCCCCCCTCCCGGTTACAATGGAAACCCTACGGGGACGGGCCCAACGGGGAAAGAGGGGTACTGGAAAAAGGGGCGATCCCCCTCCTTCCCCTCCCCCCTCCCCCCTTCCCTCCCCCTTCCCCCCTCCCCTTCCCCCTCCCTCCCCCTCCCCTCCTCCCTCCACACCTCCCTCCTCCCTCCATCCCCCCTCCCGGTTACAATGGAAACCCTACGAGGACGGGCCCAACGGGGAAAGAGGGGTACTGGGAAAAGGGGAGGTCCCCCTTCCCCCCTCAACCCCTTCCTTCCCACCTCCATCCCCACTCCCTCCCCCCTCCTCCCCCTCCCTCCCCAACTCCCTCCCCCCTCCACCTCCCCCTAACTCCCCCCCTCCCTCCTTCCCTCCATCCCTCCCTCCCCAATCCCTCCCCCTCCCTCCACCCTTCCATCCCTCTCCCCCCTCCTTCCACCCTCCATCCCCCCTCCCGGTTACAATTGAAACCCTACGAGGACGGGCCCATCGGGGAAAGAGGGGTACTGGGAAAAGGGGAGGTCCCCCTCCCTTCCCCCTTCCCCCTCCCCTCCCCCCTCCCTCCCCCTCCCCCATACCCCCTCCCTCCCCTCCCCTCCTCCCTCCACACCTCCCTCCTCCCTCCCTCCCCTTCCCTCCCCCCCCTCCTCCCGGTTACAATGGAAACCCTACGAGGACGGGCCCAACGGGGAAAGAGGGGTACTGGGAAAAGGGGAGGTCCCCCTCCCTCCCCCTTACACCCTCCCTCCCTCCCCCTCCCCCTCTCCCTCCCCCCTCCCCTCCCCCCTCCCTCCCCCTCCCCTCCTCCCTCCACACCTCTCTCCTCCCTCCCTCCCCCTTCCCTCCCTCCCCTCCTCCCGGTTAAAATGGAAACCCTACGAGGACGGGCCCAACGGGGAAAGAGGGGTACTGGGAAAAGGGGACGTCCCCCTCCCTCACCCCCTCCCTCCCCCCTACCCCCCTCCCTCCCCTCTCCCTCCCCCCCTTCCCCCTCCCTCCCCCTCCCCTCCTCCCTCCCCCTCCCCTCCTCCCTCCACACCTCCCTCCTCCCTCCCTCCCCCTTCCCTACCTCCCCTCCTCCCGGTTACAATGGAAACCCTACGACGACGGGCCCAACGGGGAAAGAGGGGTACTGGGAAAACGGGTGGTCCCCCTCCCTCCCCCCTTCCCCCCTCCCTAACCCCTCCCTCCCCTCTCCCTCCCCCTTCCCCCTTCCCCCCTCCCCCTCCCCTCCCCCTCCACACCTCCCTCCTCCCTTCCCTCCCCCCCACTCCCCTCCCGGTTACAATGGAAACCTTACGAGGACGGGCACAACGGGGAAAGAGGGGTACTGGGAAAAGGGGAGGTCCCCCTCCCTCCCCCTTCCACCCTCACCCCTTCCCCCCACCCCTCCCCCTCTCCCTCCCCCCTCCCTCCACCTCCCCCCCTTCCCCCCTCCCCCTCCCTCCCCTCCCCTCCTCCCTCCACACCTCCCTCTTCCCTCCCTCCCCCCTCCCTCCCTGCCTCACGGTTACAATGGAAACCCTACGAGGACGGGCCCAACGGGGAAAGGGGTGTGCTGGGGAAAGGGGGGGGGGGAGAGTAAGAGTGTATCTGGGGGAGAGAGAATGGGGGGGTCTGAGAATGGGGACTGGGGAGGGGAACAACAGGGGGCTTGGTGGTTTGGGAAAGAAGAGTACTGGGAAAAGGGGAGGTACCCCTCCCTCCCCACTCTCCTCCCTCCCTCATCCCTCCCTCCCTCCCGTCCCAGCAGCGCTGACCGCCGGGAGGTGTAGTCGCCGTCGCCTCTCCCGCTGTTTGATTTCATTTATAACAAAGACATTTATTTAAAATGAGGAATGTGATTTTCATTAAGTTTGATTTTATTTATTTTAAAAAAGCTGATGCTCTATAGATAAGTTTATTTCCTTTTCAACAAAGAACGCTGTTTATTTTACAGTAAAATAGACCCTCCCCCCACCCCCTCCCTCCCCTCTCCCTCCCCATCCCCCTCCCCTCCTTCCCCCTCCCCTCCCCCTTCCACTCCACCCTCCCCTCCCCCCCTCCCTCCCACTTCCCTCCCTCCCATCCACCCGGTTACAATGGAAACCCTACGAGGACGGGCCCAACGGGCCCACTCGGTCTAGTATACTACTAAAACTCTGCGGTCCAACATTCCGTATGTATATACGGAAGATTCCGTGTGTATGTACGGAAGATTCCGAAGATTTCTGTCCATAAATTACAAACCCTACTACTCCCAGACGGTACACCAAAGCGCTACGATTTTTGTACCGCCATATTCACCATTAACATGGGCAACTATTGTAAGTACTTTCGTTCAAATTGAAGCTACCTTTTTAAAGCTAGAGAGATATTAAAGTTTAAATTTTCATTTCTAACACTTTTCTTGAAGGGGCCAAACCCTACTCCTCCCAGACGGTACACCAAAGCGCTACGATTTTTGTACCGCCGTATTCACCATTAACATGGGCAACTATTGTAAGTACTTTCGTTCAAATTGAAGCTACCTTTTTAAAGCTAGAGAGATATTAAAGTTAAAATTTCTCATTTCTAACCCTTTTCTTGAAGGGGCTTCAGTGCGTGATGTCACAATGGCAACCGTGCACCAATGAGAGATCAGCTCGCGATGGACAAGCGGCTGCTATTGGGTGTTTACTACTTTAAATTTACTACTTTTTTTTCCAAGGTCTTCAGCTTGTGACGTCACAATGCTTGTGTGAGAGGGTTGCAACATTGTTGCGAAAAGCAACTGCCAGTTTTTTAAAGTTGTGCCAGTCACTTAACATACACAGATCAGCATGGGGCCCCTATTCCCTCCCTCCCCCCCCCCCCCTTCCCCCCCCAACCCCTTCCTCCCCACTCCTTCCCACCTCCATCCCCACTCACTCCCCCCCTCCTCCCCAACTCCCTCCCCACCTCCCTCACCCCTCCTCTCCTAACTCCTCCCTCCCTCCCCCTTCCCTCCCTCCCCTCCTCCCGGTTACAATGGAAACCCTACGAGGACGGGTCCAACGGGGAAAGAGGGGTACTGGGAAAAGGGGAGGTCCCCCTCCCTCCCCCCTTCCCCCATCCCATCCCCCCTCCCTCCCCTCTCCCTCCCCCTTCCCCCCCTTCCCCCCCTCCCCTTCCCCCCTTCCCTCCTCTCCTCCCTCCACACCTCCCTCCTCCCTCCCTCCCCTTCCCTCCCTCCCATCCTCCCAATGCTTGTTTGAGATGGGTGCTACAGTGAGAAGCACTATGTGACCGCGAATGTTTCCAAAAAAGCACTGAGAGTGTGTATGGGGGAGAGAGAGAATGGGGGGGGTCTGTGAATGGGGACTGGGGACAACAGGGGTCGTTGCGGAGGGGGCTTGGTGGTGGGGGAAAGAGGGGTACTGGGAAAAGGGGAGGTCCCACTTCCCCCCTCAACCCCTTCCTCCCCCTCCTTCCCACCTCCATCCCCACTCCCTCCCCCCCTCCCTCCCCCCTCAATCCCAACCTCCTTCACCACTCAGCCCCTAACTCCCCCCCTCCCTCCTTCCCTCCATCCCACCCTCCCCCACTCCCTCCCCCCTCCCTCCACCATTCCATCCCTCTCCCCCTCCCCCCTCCTTCCACCCTCCCTCCCCTCCTCCCGGTTACAATGGAAACCCTACGAGGACGGGCCCAATGGGGAAAGAGGGGTACTGGGAAAATGGGAGGTTCCCCTCCCTCCCCCCTCACTCCCCCCTCCCTCCCTTCTCCCTCCCCCCCTCCCTCCCCCTCCCCTTCCCCCCTCCCTCCCCTTCCCCCCTCCCCCCTCCCTCCCCCTCCCCCCTACCCCCTTCCCTCCCCTCTCCCTCCCCCCCTTCCCCCTCCCCTCCCCCCTCCCTCCCCCTCCCCTCCCCCCTCCACACCTCCCTACTCCCTCCCTCGAAAAGCAACTGACAGAAGCACTAAGTAGCCGCGAATGTTTCAAAACCAGCACTTAACCGCGAATGTTTTTTAAAAAAGCACTTAACCGCGAATGTTTCAAAACAAGCAATTAAAAAGCACTTTTTTTTAAAAGTATTTTTTTTTATTCCAAGAGAATGGGGGAGGTCTGAGAATGGGGACTGGGTAGGGGGACAACAGGGTTCGTTGCGGTGGGGGCTTGGTGGTGGGGGAAAGAGGGGTACTGGGAAAAGGGGAGGTCCCACTTCCCCCACAACCTCTTCCTCCCCCCTCCTTCCCACCTCCATCCCCACTCTCTCCCCCCTCAATCCCAACCTCCATCACCACTCAGCCCCTAACTCACCCTTCCCTCCATCCGACCCTCCCCCACTCCCTCCCCCCCTCCCTCCACCCTTCCACCCCTCTCCCCCTCCTTCCACCCTCCCTCCCCCCCTCCCGGTTACAATGGAAACCCTACGGGGACGGGCCCAACGGGGAAAGAGGGGTACTGGGAAAAGGGGAGTTCCCCTCCCTCCCCTCCTCCCTCCCCTCCCCCCTACCTCTCTTCCCCCTCCCCCTCCCCTCCCTCCCCCTCCCCTCCTCCCTCCACACCTCCCTCCTCCCTCCCTCCCCCCCTCCCGGTTACAATGGAAACCCTACGAGGACGGGCCCAACGGGGAAAGAGGAGTACTGGGAAAAGGGGAGGTCCCCCTCCCTCCCCCCTTCCCCCTCCCCTCCCCCATCCCCTCTCCCTCCCCCTCCCTCCCCCTCCCCCCTACCCCCCTCCCTCCCCTCCCCCCTCCCTCCCCTCCCCTCCTCCCTCCACACCTCCCTCCTCCCTCCCTCCCCCTTCCCGCCCTCCCCTCCTCCCGGTTACAATGGAAACCCTACGAGGACGGGCCCAACGGGGAAAGAGGGGTACTGGGAAAAGGGGAGGTCCCCCTCCCTCCCTCCCCCCTACCCACCTCCCTCCCCTCTCCCTCCCCCCTTCCCTCCTCCCTTCCCCCCTCCCCTCCCCCCTCCCATCCCCCCCTCTCCCCCCTCCCTCCCCCCTACCCCCTCCCTCCCCTCTCCCTCCCCCCTCCCCTCCCCCCCTCCCTCCCCTCCTCCCTCCCCCTTCCCTCCCCCAACCCTCCCCCTTTCCTACCCTCCCGGTTACAATGGAAACCCTACGAGGACGGGCCCAACGGGCCCACTTGGTCTAGTCTATCTATATACTACTAAAACTCTGCGGTCCAACATTCCGTGTGTATGTACGCAAACATTCCGTGTGTATGTACGGAAGATTCCGAAGCGTCTTTCCTTGACGCTTAACTTACAAACCCTACTCCTCCTAGACGGTACACCAAAGCGCTACGATTTTTGTACCGCCATATTCACCATTAACATGGGCAACTATTGTAAGTACTTTCGTTCAAATTGAAGCTACCTTTTTAAAGCTAGAGAGATATTAAAGTTTAAATTTTCATTTCTAACACTTTTCTTGAAGGGGCCAAACCCTACTCCTCCCAGACGGTACACCAAAGCGCTACGATTTTTGTACCGCCGTATTCACCATTAACATGGGCCCAACGGGGAAAGAGGGGTACTGGGAAAAGGGGAGATCCCCCTCCCTCCCTTCCCCCTCCCCTTCCCCCTCCCCTCCCCCCCTCCCTCCCCCTCCCCTCCTCCCTCCACACCTCCCTCCTCCCTCCCTCCCCCCCTCCCGGTTACAATGGAAACCCTATGAGGACGGGCTCAACGGGGAAAGAGGGGTACTGGGAAAAGGGGAGGTCCTCCTTCCCCCCTCAACCCCTTCACCCCCCCTCCTTCCCACCTCCATCCCCACTCCCTCCCCCCCTCCTCCCCCTCCCCAACTCCCTCCCCCTCCCTCCCCCCTCCCCCCTAACTCCCCCCTCCCTCCTTCCCTCCATCCCTCCCTCCCCAATCCCTCCCCCCCTCCCTCCACCCTTCCATCCCTCTCCCCCCTCCTTCCACCCTCCCTCCCCCCCTCCCGGTTACAATTGAAACCCTACGAGGACGGGCCCAACGGGGAAAGAGGAGTACTGGGAAAAGGGGAGGTCCCCCTCAATCCCCTCCTCCCTCCCCTCTCCCTCCCCCTCCCTCCCCCCCCCTCCCCCCTCCCTCCCCTCCCCTCCTCCCTCCACACCTCCCTCCTCCCTCCCTCCCCCTTCCCGCCCTCACCTCCTCCCGGTTACAATGGAAACCCTACGAGGACGGGCCCAACGGGGAAAGAGGGGTACTGGGAAAAGGGGAGGTCCCCCTCCCTCCCTCCCCCCTACCCACCTCCCTCCCCTCTCCCTCCCCCCCTTCCCTCCTCCCTTCCCCCTCCCCCCTCCCATCCCCCCTCTCCCCCCTCCCTCCCCCTTACCCCCCTCCCTCCCCTCTCCCTCCCCCCTCCCCCCCTCCCCTCCCCCCATCCCTCCCCTCCTCCCTCCCCCTTCCCTCCCCCAACCCTCCCCCTTTCCTCCCCTCCCGGTTACAATGGAAACCCTACGAGGACGGGCCCAACGGGCCCACTCGGTCTAGTATACTACTAAAACTCTGCGGTCCAACATTCCGTATGTATATACGGAAGATTCCGTATGTATGTACGGAAGATTCCGAAGATTTCTGTCCATAACTTACAAACCCTACTCCTCCCAGACGGTACACCAAAGCGCTACGATTTTTGTACCGCCGTATTCACCATTAACATGGGCAACTATTGTAAGTACTTTCGTTCAAATTGAAGCTACCTTTTTAAAGCTAGAGAGATATTAAAGTTAAAATTTCTCATTTCTAACCCTTTTCTTGAAGGGGCTTCAGCGCGTGATGTCACAATGGCACCCGTGCACCAATGAGAGATCAGCTCGGTTTTAAATTTACATAAAAAAAATTTTGACCTTTTTTTTCAAGGTCTTCAGCTTGTGACGTCACAATGCTTGTGTGAGATGGTTTGCAACATTGTTGCGAAAAGCAACTGCCAGTTTTTTAAAGTTGTGCGAGTCACTTAACATACACAGATCAGCATGGGGCCCCTATTCCCTCCCTCCCCCCCTCCTCTCCTCAACCCCTTCCTCCCCACTCCTTCCCACCTCCATCCCCACTCCCTCCCCCCCTCCTCCCCAACTCCCTCCCCACCTCCCTCACCCCTCCTCCCCTAACTCCCCCCCCTCCCTCCTTCCCTCCATCCCTCCCCCCCTCCCTCCACCCTTCCATCCCTCTCCCCCTCCCCCCTCCTTCCACCCTCCCTCCCCCCCTTCTGGTTACAAAGGAAACCCTACGGGGACGGGCCCAACGGAGAAAGAGGGGTACTGGGAAAAGGGGAGGTCCCCCACCCTCCCCTTACCCCCTCCCCCATCCCCCTCCCCCCTAACCCTCTCCCTCCCCCTTCCCCCCTCCCCTCCCCCCTCCCCTCCTCCCTCCACACCTCCCTCCTCCCTCCCTCCCCTCCACCCGGTTACAATGGAAACCCTACGAGGACGGGCCCAACGGGGAAAGAGGGGTACTGGGAAAAGGGGAGGTCCCCCTCCCTCCCCCCTTCCCCCATCCCATCCCCCCTCCCTCCCCTCTCCCTCCCCCTTCCCCCCGTTCCCCCCTCCCCTTCCCCCTCCCTCCCCTCCTCCCTCCACACCTCTCTCCTCCCTCCCTCCCCTTCCCTCCCTCCCATCCTCCCAATGCTTGTTTGAGATGGGTGCTACATTGTTTCGAAAAGCACCACTAACAGATCGCAGTGAGAAGCACTAAATGACCGTGGTCGTGAGAAGCACTAAATGACCGCGAATGTAGCAAAAACAGCACTTTAAACCACTTTAAACCACTGTTTTCAAGTAGTCTTTTTTATTGCAAGTCACTTAACATACACAGATCAACATGGGGCCTCTATGCTCGTGGGCCACCGGGGCAAGTGTTGCGAAACAGCACTTGGAGTGTGTCTGGGGGAGAGAGAGAATGGGGGGGGGTCTGAGAATGGGGACTGGGGAGGGGGACAACAGGGGTCGTTGCGGAGGGGGCTTGGTGGTGGGGGAAAGAGGGGTACTGGGAAAATGGGAGGTCCCCCTTCACCCCTCAACCCCTTCCTTCCCACCTCCATCCCCACTCCCTCCCCCCCTCCTCCCCCTCCCTCCCCAACTCCCTCCCCCTCCCTCCCCACCTCCCTCAAACCTCCCCCCTAACTCCCCCCCTCCCTCCTTCCCTCCATCCCTCCCTCCCCCAATCCATCCACCCTTCCATCCCTCTCCCCCTCCCCCCTCCTTCCACCCTCCCTCCCCCCTCCCGGTTACAATAGAAACCCTACGGGGACGGGCCCAACGGGGAAAGAGGGGTACTGGGAAAAGGGGAGGTCCCCCTCCCTCCCCTCCCCCCCTACCCCCTCCCCCCTCCCTCCCCCTCCCCTCCTCCCTCCACACCTCCCTCCACACCTCCCTCCTCCCTCCCTCCCCCCCTCCCGGTTACAATGGAAACCCTATGAGGACGGGCCCAACGGGGAAAGAGGGGTACTGGGAAAAGGGGAGGTCCCCCTTCCCCCTCAACCCTTTCATCCCCCCTCCTTCCCACCTCCATCCCCACTCCCTCCCCCCCTCCTCCCCCTCCCTCCCCAACTCCCTCCCCCCTCCCTCCCCCCTCCCCCCTAACTCCCCCCTCCCTCCATCCCTCCCTCCCCAATCCCTCCTTCCCTCCCTCCACCCTTCCATCCCTCTCCCCCCTCCTTCCACCCTCCCTCCCCCCCTCCCGGTTACAATTGAAACCCTACGAGGACGGGCCCAACGGGGAAAGAGGAGTACTGGGAAAAGGGGAGGTCCCCCTCCCTCCCCCCTCCCTCCCCCCTTCCCCCATCCCATCCCCCCTCCCTCCCCTCTCCCTCCCCCTTCCCCCCTTCCCCCCTCCCCCCTCCCCCCTCCCTCCCCTCCCCTCCTCCCTCCACACCTCCCTCCTCCCTCCCTCCCCCTTCCCGCCCTCCCCTCCTCCCGGTTACAATGGAAACCCTACGAGGACGGGCCCAACGGGAAAGAGGGGTACTGGGAAAAGGGGAGGTCCCCCTCCCTCCCTAACCCCTACCCACCTCCCTCCCCTCTCCCTCCCCCCCTTCCCTCCTCCCTTCCCCCCTCCCCTCCCCCCTCCCATCCCCCCCCACCCCCTCCCTCCCCCTACCCCCCTCCCTCCCCTCTCCCTCCCCCTCCCCTCCCCCCCCTCCCTCCCCTCCTCCCTCCCCCTTCCCTCCCCCAACCCTCCCCTTTCCTCCCCTCCCGGTTACAATGGAAACCCTACGAGGACGGGCCCAACGGGCCCACTCGGTCTAGTATACTACTAAAACTCTGCGGTCCAACATTTCGTATGTATGTGTGTATGTACGGAAGATTCCGAAGAGTTTCTGTCCATATAACTTACAAACCCTACTCCTCCCAGACGGTACACCAAAGCGCTACGATTTTTGTACCGCCATATTCACCATTAACATGGGCAACTATTGTAAGTACTTTCGTTCAAATTGAAGCTACCTTTTTAAAGCTAGAGAGATATTAAAGTATAAATTTTCATTTCTAACCCTTTTCTTGAAGGGGCTTCAGCGCGTGATGTCACAATGGCACCCGTGCACCAATGAGAGATCAGCTCGGTTTTAAATTTACATCTTCAGCTTGTGACGTCACAATGCTTGTGTGAGGATAGTTGCAACATTGTTGCGAAAAGCAACTGCCAGTTTTTTAAAGTTGTGCAAGTCACTTAACATACACAGATCAGCATGGGGCCCCTATTCCCTCCCTCCCCCCCCTTCCCCCCTCAACCCCTTCCTCCCCACTCCTTCCCACCTCCATCCCCACTCCCTCCCCCCTCCTCCCCAACTCCCTCCCCACCTCCCTCACCCCTCCTCCCCTAACTCCCCCCCTCCCTCCTTCCCTCCATCCCTCCCCCCCGCCCTCCACCCTTCCATCCCTCTCCCCCTCCCCCCTCCTTCCACCCTCCCTCCCCCCCTTCTGGTTACAAAGGAAACCCTACGGGGACGGGCCCAACGGGGAAAGAGGGGTACTGGGAAAAGGGGAGGTCCCCCTCCCCCCCTTCCCCCCTCCCCTCCCCCCTCCCCCTCCCCCCTAACCCTCTCCCTCCCCCCTCCCCTCCCCCCCTCCCCTCCTCCCTCCACACCTCCCTCCTCCCTCCCTCCCCTCCTCCCGGTTACAATGGAAACCCTACGAGGACGGGCCCAACGGGGAAAGAGGGGTACTGGGAAAAGGGGAGGTCCCCCTCCCTCCCCCCTTCCCCCATCCGATCCCCCCTCCCTCCCCTCTCCCTCCCCCTTCCCCCCGTTCCCCGTTCCCCTTCCCCCCTCCCTCCACACCTCTCTCCTCCCTCCCTCCCCTTCCCTCCCTCCCATCCTCCCAATGCTTGTTTGAGATGGGTGCTACATTGTTTCGAAAAGCACCACTAACAGATCGCAGTGAGAAGCACTATGTGACCGTGAATGTTTCAAAACAAGCACTTAAAAAGCACTTATCTTTTTTTAACATATTTTTTTTTATTGCAAGTCACTTAACATACACAGATCAGCATTGGGCCCCTATGCTCGTGGGCCACCGGGGCAAGTGTTTCGAAAAAAAGCACTGAGAGTGTGTCTGGGGGAGAGAGAGAATGGGGGGGGGGGTCTGAGAATGGGGACTGGGGAGGGGGCAACAGGGGTCGTTGCGGAGGGGGCTTGGTGGTGGGGGAAAGAGGGGTACTGGGAAAAGGGGAGGTTCCACTTCCCCCCTCAACCCCTTCCTCCCCCCACCTTCCCAACTCCATCCCCACTCGCTCCCCCCCTCCCTCCCCCCTCAATCCCAACCTCCATCACCACTCAGACCCTAACTCCCCCCCTCCCTCCTTCCCTCCATCCCACCCTCCCCCACTCCCTGCCCCCTCCCTCCACCCTTCCATCCCTCTCCCCCTCCCCCCTCCTTCCACCCTCCCTCCCCCCCTCCCGGTTACAATGGAAACCCTACGGGGGACGAGCCCAACGGGGAAAGAGGGGTACTGAGAAAAGGGGAGATCCCCCTCCCTCCCCTCCCCCTACTCCCTCCCCCCTACCCCCTCCCCCCTTCCCCCCTCCCCTTCCCCCCTCCCCTCACCCCCTCCCTCCCCCCTCCCCTCCTCCCTCCACACCTCCCTCCTCCCTCCCTCCCCCCCTCCCGGTTACAATGGAAACCCTATGAGGACAGGCCCAACGGGGAAAGAGGGGTACTGGGAAAAGGGGAGGTCCCCCTTCCCCCCTCAACCCCTTCATCCCCCCCTCCTTCCCACCTCCATCCCCACTCCCTCCCCCCCTCCTCCCCCTCCCTCCCCAACTCCCTCCCCCCTCCCCCCTAACTCCCCCCTCCCTCCCCAATCCCTCCCCCCCTCCCTCCACCCTTCCATCCCTCTCCCCCCTCCTTCCACCCTCCCTCCCCCCCTCCCGGTTACAATTGAAACCCTACGAGGACGGGCCCAACGGGGAAAGAGGAGTACTGGGAAAAGGGGAGGTCCCCCCTCCTCCCCCCTTCCCCCTCCCCTCCCCCCTACCCCCCCTCCCCACTACCCCCCTCCCTCCCCCCTCCCTCCCCCCTTCTCCCTCCCCTCCCCCCTCCCCTCTCCCTCCCCCTCCCTCACCCTCCCCCCTCCCCCCTCCCTCCCCTCCCCCCTCCCTCCCCTCCCCTCCTCCCTCCACACCTCCGTCCTCCCTCCCTCCCCTTCCCGCCCTCCCCTCCTCCCGGTTACAATGGAAACCCTACGAGGACGGGCCCAACGGGGAAAGAGGGGTACTGGGAAAAGGGGAGGTCCCCCTCCCTCCCTCCCCCCTACCCACCTCCCTCCCCTCTCCCTCCCCCCCCTTCCCTCCTCCCTTCCCCCTCCCCCCTCCCATCCCCCGTCTCCCCCCTCCTCCCCCCTACCCCCCCTCTCCCCTCCCCCCTCCCCCCTCCCCTCCCCCCCTCCCTCCCCTCCTCCCTCCCCTTCCCTCCCCCAACCCTCCCCCTTTCCTCCCCTCCCGGTTACAATGGAAACCCTACGAGGACGGGCCCAACGGGCCAACTTGGTCTAGTCTATCTATCTATATACTATTAAAACTCAGATCTTGAATATATATATATATATTCCACTGATGTCGGCTGAATACGGCAATTCCGGCAAAACGGTGAACCGTAGCGCCACGGTTTTTGTACCGCCTTAATCAGCATGCGGTTCGCTGCTGGAAAATGATATTTTTATTTAATTCGGACGCATATTTTTTAAGTTACAGAGGTTTAAAAGTGCTCCCCCCCCTGATTTATCGAAGTTTTGACAGAAGGGGGGCGCTGCGCTGCGGATTTATTCTTCATTGTGATGTCACAATGCCCCTGTGAGATGAACTCGAGCAGACCCCCCTTCCCCCCCCGTGGTATTCAGCGTGGTGACGTCACAATGCCCCTGTGCCCCTCCCTCCCCCTTCCCCCCTCCCCCTCCCCTACCTCCCCCCTCCCTCCCCCTCCCCCCCTTCCCCTCTCCTCCCCCATTCCCCCCTCCCCCCTTTCCCCCCTCCCCCCCATTCCGCCCTCCCCTTCCCTCCTCCCTCCCCTACCTCCCTCCCCCTCCCCCCCTTCCCCTCTCCCTCCCCCCTCCCCCCCTTTCCGCCCTCCCCTTCCCCCTCCCTCCCCTCCTCCCTCCCCCTTCCCTCCCTCCCCTCCTCCCGGTTACAATGGAATCCCTACGAGGACGGGCCCAACGGGGAAAGAGTGGTACTGGGAAAAGGGGAGAGCCCCCTCCCTCCCCCTTCCCCCTCCCATCCGCCCTCCCTCCCCCTCCCCCCCTACCCCCCCCTCCCCCCTCCCTCCCCCTCACCCCTACCCCCTCACTCCCCTTCCCCCCTCCCCTCCCCCCCTCCCTCCCCCTCCCCTCCTCCCTCCACACCTCCCTCCTCCCCCTTCCCTCCCTCCCCTCCTCCCGGTTACAATGGAAACCCTACGAGGACGGGCCCAACGGGGAAAGAGGGGTACTGGGAAAAGGGGAGGTCCCCCTCCCCCTCCCTCCCACCCCCTCCCCTCCCCTCCCCTCTCCCTCCCCTTCCCCCACCTCTGCCCCCTTCCTCCCCCCCCTCCTCTCCCCCCCTCCTCTCCCCCCCCTCCTCTCCCCCCCTCTCCTCTCCCCCCCTCTCCTCTCCCCCCTCTCCTCTCCCCCTCTCCTCTCCCCCCTCTCCTCTCCCCCCTCTCCTCCTCTCCCCCCTCCTCCCCCCCCTCCTCCCCCCCCTCCTCCTCTCCCCCCCTCCTCCCCCCCCTCCTCTCCCCCCCTCCTCTCCCGAAGCGGAAGTGTAGTCGCCGTCGCCTCTCCCGCTGTTTGATTTCATTTATAACAAAGACATTTATTTTAAATGAGGAATGTGATTTTCATTAAGTTTGATTTTATTTATTTTAAAAAGCTGCTGCTCTATAGGTAAGTTTATTTCCTTTTCAACAAAGAACTTATTTTAAAGTAAAAACGCGGTTTTTTTCATTGGGTTTCACCCTCCCTGTTAGCGCCCGATTGGTTGGATCTTTACGTGGTACCTCCCCTCCTCCCTCCACACCTCCCTCCCTCCCCCTTCCCTCCCTCCCCTCCTCCCGGTTACAATGGAAACCCTACGAGGACGGGCCCAACGGGGAAAGAGGGGTACTGGGAAAAGGGGAGTTCCCCCATCCTCCCCCCTTCCCCCCTCCCTCCCCCCTCCCTCCACCTCCCCCCTTCCCCCCTCCCCTCCCCCCCTTTCCTCCCCTCCTCCCTCCACACCTCCCTCCTCCCTCCCTCCCCCTCCCTCCCCGCCTCCCGGTTACAATGGAAACCCTACGAGGACGGGCACAACGGGGAAAGAGGGGTACTGGGAAAACAGGTGTCCCCCCTCCCTCCCCCCTCCACCCCTACCCCCTTCCCTCCCCTCTCCCTCCCCTTTCCCCCCTCTCCTCCCCCTCCCCTCCCTCCCCCTCCCCTCCTCCCTCCACTCCCCCCTCCCTCCCCGCCTCCCGGTTACAATGGAAACCCTACAAGGACGGGCACAACGGGGAAAGAGGGGTACTGGGAAAAGGGGAGGTCCTCCTCCCTCCCCCCCCTTCCCTCCCCCCTCCCCCTTCCCCCCTCCCCTCCCTCCCCCTACCCCCTCCCTCCCCTCTCCCTCCCCCTCCCCTCCCCTCCCCCCTCCCATCCCACAACGGGAAAGAGGGGTACTGGGAAAACAGGTGGTCCCCCTCCCCCCTCCCCTCCCTCCCCGCCTCCCGGTTACAATGGAAACCCTACGAGGACGGGCCCAACGGGCCCACTTGGTCTAGTATAGTACTAAAACTCTGCGGTCCAACATTCCGTATGTATATACGGAAGATTCCGTATGTATATACGGAAGATTCCGAAGATTTCTGTCCATGACTTACAAACCCTACTCCTCCCAGACGGTACACCAAAGCGCTACGATTTTTGTACCGCCGTATTCACCATTAACCTGGGCAACTATTGTAAGTACTTTCGTTCAAATTGAAGCTACCTTTTTAAAGCTAGAGAGATATTAAAGTTTAAATTTTCATTTCTACCACTTTTCTTGAAGGGGCCAAACCCTACTCCTCCCAGACGGTACACCAAAGCGCTACGATTTTTGTACCGCCGTATTCACCATTAACATGGGCAACTATTGTAAGTACTTTCGTTCAAATTGAAGCTACCTTTTTAAAGCTAGAGAGATATTAAAGTATAAATTTTCATTTCTAACCCTTTTCTTGAAGGGGCTTCAGCGCGTGATGTCACAATGGCACCCGTGCACCAATGAGAGATCAGCTCGGTTTTAAATTTACAACTTCAGCTTGTGACGTCACAATGCTTGTGTGAGATTGTTGCAACATTGTTGCGAAAAGCAACTGCCAGTTTTTTAAAGTTGTGCCAGTCACTTAACATACACAGATCAGCATGGGGCCCCTATTCCCTCCCTCCCCCCCTTCCCCCCTCAACCACTTCCTCCCCACTCCTTCCCACCTCCATCCCCACTCCCTCCCCCCCTCCTCCCCAACTCCCTCCCCACCTCCCTCACCCCTCCTCCCCTAACTCCCCCCCCCTCCCTCCTTCCCTCCATCCTTCCCCCCCTCCCTCCACCCTTCCATCCCTCTCCCCCTCCCCCTTCCTTCCACCCTCCCTCCCCCCCCTTCTGGTTACAAAGGAAACCCTACGGGGACGGGCCCAACGGGGAAAGAGGGGTACTGGGAAAAGGGGAGGTCCCCCTCCCTCCCCTTCCCCCCCTCCCCTCCCCCCTCCCCCTCCCCCCTAAACCTCTCCATCCCCCTTCCCCCCTCCCCTCCCCCCCTCCCCTCCTCCCTCCACACCTCCCTCCTCCCTCCCTCCCCTCCTCCCGGTTACAATGGAAACCCTACGAGGACGGGCCCAACGGGGAAAGAGGGGTACTGGGAAAAGGGGAGGTCCCCCTCCCTCCCCCCTTCCCCCATCCCATCCCCCCTCCCTCCCCTCTCCCTCCCCCTTCCCCCCGTTCCCCCCTCCCCTTCCCCCCTCCCTCCACACCTCTCTCCTCCCTCCCTTCCCTTCCCTCCCTCCCATCCTCCCAATGCTTGTTTGAGATGGGTGCTACATTGTTTCGAAAAGCACCACTAACAGATCGCAGTGAGAAGCACTATGTGACCGTGAATGTTTCAAAACAAGCACTTAAAAAGCACTTATCTTTTTTAAAGTATTTTTTTTTATTGCAAGTCACTTAACATACACAGATCAGCATTGGGCCCCTATGCTCGTGGGCCACCGGGGCAAGTGTTTCGAAAAAAGCACTGAGAGTGTGTCTGGGGGAGAGAGAGAATGGGGGGGGGGTCTGAGAATGGGGACTGGGGAGGGGGACAACAGGGGTCGTTGCGGAGGGGGCTTGGTGGTGGGGGAAAGAGAGGTACTGGGAAAAGGGGAGGTTCCACTTCCCCCCTCAACCCCTTCCTCCCCCCTCCTTCCCACCTCCATCCCCACTCGCTCCCCCCCTCCCTCCCCCTCAATCCCAACCTCCATCACCACCATCAGCCCTAACTCCCCCCCTCCCTCCTTCCCTCCATCCCACCCTCCCCCACTCCCTGCCCCCTCCCTCCACCCTTCCATCCCTCTCCCCCTCCCCCCTCCTTCCACCCTCCCTCCCCCCTCCCGGTTACAATGGAAAACCTACGGGGACGAGCCCAACGGGGAAAGAGGGGTACTGGGAAAAGGGGAGATCCCCCTCCCTCCCCTCCCCCTACCCCCTCCCCCCTCCCCCCTTCCCCCCCTCCCCTTCCCCCCTCCCCTCCCCCCCTCCCTCCCCTCCCCTCCTCCCTCCACACCTCCCTCCTCCCTCCCTCCCCCCCTCCCGGTTACAATGGAAACCCTATGAGGACAGGCCCAACGGGGAAAGAGGGGTACTGGGAAAAGGGGAGGTCCCCCCTTCCCCCCTCAACCCCTTCATCCCCCCTCCTTCCCACCTCCATCCCCACTCCCTCCCCCCCTCCTCCCCCTCCCTCCCCAACTCCCTCCCCCCTCCCCCCTAACTCCCCCTCCCTCCCCAATCCCTCCCCCCCTCCCTCCACCCTTCCATCCCTCTCCCCCCTCCTTCCACCCTCCCTCCCCCCTCCCGGTTACAATTGAAACCCTTCGAGGACGGGCCCAACGGGGAAAGAGGAGTACTGGGAAAAGGGGAGGTCCCCCTCCCTCCCCCCTCCCTCCCCCCCTCCCTCCCCCCTTCCCCCTCCCCTCCCCCTCCCCTCTCCCTCCCCCACCCTCCCCCTCCCCCCTACCCCCCTCCCTCCCCTCCCCCCTCCCTCCCCTCCCCTCCTCCCTCCACACCTCCCTCCTCCCTCCCTCCCCCTTCCCGCCCTCCCCTCCTCCCGGTTACATTGGAAACCCTACGAGGACGGGCCCAACGGGAAAGAGGGGTACTGGAAAAGGGGAGGTCCCCCTCCCCCCCTCCCCCCTACCCACCTCCCTCCCCTCTCCCTCCCCCCTTCCCTCCTCCCTTCCCCCATCCCCCCTCCCATCCCCCCCTCTCCCCCCTCCCTCCCCCCTACCCCCCTCCCTCCCCTCTCCCTCCCCTCCCCCCTCCCTCCCCCCTTCCCTCCCCCAACCCTCCCCCTTTCCTCCCTCCCGGTTACAATGGAAACCCTACGAGGACGGGCCCAACGGGCCCACTCGGTCTAGTATAATACTAAAACTCTGCGGTCCAACATTCCGTATGTATATACGGAAGATTCCGTATGTATATACGGAAGATTCCGAAGATTTCTGTCCATAACTTACAAACCCTACTCCTCCCAGACGGTACACCAAAGCGCTACGATTTTTGTACCGCCGTATTCACCATTAACATGGGCAACTATTGTAAGTACTTTCGTTCAAATTGAAGCTACCTTTTTAAAGCTAGAGAGATATTAAAGTTTAAATTTTCATTTCTAACACTTTTCTTGAAGGGGCCAAACCCTACTCCTCCCAGACGGTACACCAAAGCGCTACGATTTTGTACCGCCGTATTCACCATTAACATGGGCAACTATTGTAAGTACTTTCGTTCAAATTGAAGCTACCTTTTTAAAGCTAGAGAGATATTAAAGTTTAAATTTTTCATTTCTAACCCTTTTCTTGAAGGGGCTTCAGCGCGTGATGTCACAATGGCACCCGTGCACCAATGAGAGATCAGCTCGCGATGGACAAGCGGCTGCTATTGGGTGTTTACTACTTTAAATTTACATAATTTTTTTTCTGACCTTTTTTTTCAAGGTCTTCAGCTTGTGACGTCACAATGCTTGTGTGAGATGGTTGCAACATTGTTGCGAAAAGCAACTGCCAGTTTTTTAAAGTTGTGCCAGTCACTTAACATACACAGATCAGCATGGGGCCCCTATTCCCTCCCTCCCCCCCCCTTCCCCCCTCAACCCCTTCCTCCCCACTCCTTCCCACCTCCACCCACCCTCCCTCCCCCCCCTTCCCCCCTCCCCTCCCCCCTCCACCCTCCACACCTCCCTCCCTCCCCCTTCCCTCCTCCCCTCCTCCCGGTTACAATGGAAACCCTACGAGGACGGGCCCAACGGGGAAAGAGGGGGTACTGGGAAAAGGGGAGGTCCCCCTCCCTCCCCTTCCCCCTCCCCTCCCCCCCCTACCCCCTCTCCCTCCCCCCTCACCCCCCACCCCCCCCCTCCCTCCCCCCTCCCCCCTTCCCCCCTCCCCTCCCCCCTCCCTCCCCCTCCCCTCCCTCCACACCTCCCTCCTCCCTCCCTCCCCCTTCCCTCCCTCCCCTCCTCCCGGTTACAATGGAAACCCTACGAGGACGGGCCCAACGGGGAAAGAGGGGTACTGGGAAAAGGGGAGGTCCCCCTCACTCCCCCCTTCCCCATCCCATCCCCCCTCCCTTCCCTCTCCCGCCCCCTTCCCCCCCTCCCCTCTCCCGCCCCCTTCCCCCCCTCCCCTTCCCCCCTCCCTCCCCTCCTCCCTCCACACCTCCCTCCTCCCTCCCTCCCCTTCCCTCCCTCCCATCCTCCCAATGCTTGTGTGAGATGGTTGCAACATTGTTTCGAAAAGCAACTGACAGAAGCACTAAGTAGCCGCGAATGTTTCAAAACCAGCACTTAACCGCGAATGTTTTTTTAAAAAGCACTTAACCGCGAATGTTTCAAAACAAGCAATTAAAAAGCACTTTTTTTTTTAAAGTATTTTTTTTTATTCCAAGAGAATGGGGGGGGTCTGAGAATGGGGACCGGGTAGGGGGACAACAGGGGTCGTTGCGGTGGGGGCTTGGTGGTGGGGGAAAGAGGGGTACTGGGAAAAGGGGAGGTCCCACTTCCCCCTCAACCTCTTCCTCCCCCCTCCTTCCCACCTCCATCCCCACTCTCTCCCCCCTCAATCCCAACCTCCATCACCACTCAGCCCCCTAACTCACCCCTCCCTCCTTCCCTCCATCCGACCCTCCCCACTCCCTCCACCCTTCCACCCCTCTCCCCCTCCTTCCACCCTCCCTCCCCCCCTCCGGTTACAATGGAAACCCTACGGGGACGGGCCCAACGGGGAAAGAGGGGTACTGGGAAAAGGGGAGTTCCCCTCCCTCCCCTCCTCCCTCCCCTCCCCCCTACCCCTCTTCCCCCCTCCCCCTCCCCTCCCCCCCCTCCTCCCTCCACACCTCCCTCCACACCTCCCTCCTCCCTCCCTCCCCCCCTCCCGGTTACAATGGAAACCCTACGAGGACGGCCCAACGGGGAAAGAGGAGTACTGGGAAAAGGGGAGGTCCCCCTCCCTCCCCCCTTCCCCCTCCCCTCCCCCATCCCCTCTCCCTCCCCCTCCCTCCCCTCCCCCCCTACCCCCCTCCCTCCCCTCCCCCCCTCCCTCCCCTCCCCTCCTCCCTCCACACCTCCCTCCTCCCTCCCTCCCCCTTCCGCCCTCCCCTCCTCCCGGTTACAATGGAAACCCTACGAGGACGGGCCCAACGGGGAAAGAGGGGTACTGGGAAAAGGGGAGGTCCCCCTCCCTCCCTCCCCCCTACCCACCTCCCTCCCCTCTCCCTCCCCCCCTTCCCTCCTCCCTTCCCCCTCCCCTCCCCCCTCCCATCCCCCCCTCTCCCCCCTCCCTCCCCCCTACCCCCCTCCCTCCACTCTCCCTTCCCCCTCCCCCCCTCCCCTCCCCCTCCCTCCCCTCCTCCCTCCCCCTTCCCTCCCCAACCCTCCCCCTTTCCTCCCCTCCCGGTTACAATGGAAACCCTACGAGGACGGGCCCAACGGGCCCACTCGGTCTAGTCTATCTATATACTACTAAAACTCTGCGGTCCAACATTCCGTGTGTATGTACGCAAACATTCCGTGTGTATGTACGGAAGATTCCGAAGATTTCTGTCCATAACTTACAAACCCTACTCCTCCCAGACCGTACACCAAAGCGCTACGATTTTTGTACCGCCATATTCACCATTAACATGGGCAACTATTGTAAGTACTTTCGTTCAAATTGAAGCTACCTTTTTAAAGCTAGAGAGATATTAAAGTTAAAATTTCTCATTTCTAACCCTTTTCTTGAAGGGGCTTCAGCGCGTGATGTCACAATGGCACCCGTGCACCAATGAGAGATCAGCTCGGTTTTAAATTTACATAATTTTTTTTCTGACCTTTTTTTTCAAGGTCTTCAGCTTGTGACGTCACAATGCTTGTGTGAGATGGTTTGCAACATTGTTGCGAAAAGCAACTGCCAGTTTTTTAAAGTTGTGCGAGTCACTTAACATACACAGATCAGCATGGGGCCCCTATTCCCTCCCTCCCCCCCTCCTCCCCTCAACCCCTTCCTCCCCACTCCTTCCCACCTCCATCCCCACTCCCTCCCCCCCTCCTCCCCAACTCCCTCCCCACCTCCTCACCCCTCCTCCCC
>NW_027602413.1:0-36719 GCF_053455715.1 Rhinoraja longicauda
GGTCCCAGACTGCCCCCCCCGGTCCCAGACTGCCCCCCCCCGGTCCCAGACTGCCCCCCGTCCCAGACTGCCCCCCCGTCCCAGACTGCCCCCCCGTCCCAGACTGCCCCCCCCCCCGGTCCCAGACTGCCCCCCCCGGTCCCAGACTGCCCCCCCCGTCCCAGACTGCCCCCCCCCGTCCCAGACTGCCCCCCGTCCCAGACTGCCCCCCCCGGTCCCAGACTGCCCCCCCCGGTCCCAGACTGCCCCCCCCCGTCCCAGACTGCCCCCCGTCCCAGACTGCCCCCCCCCGTCCCAGACTGCCCCCCCCGGTCCCAGACTGCCCCCCCCGTCCCAGACTGCCCCCCCCCGTCCCAGACTGCTCCCCCCGTCCCAGACTGCCCCCCCCCCATCCCAGACTGCCCCCCCGGTCCCAGACTGCCCCCCGGTCCCAGACTGCCCCCCCCCCCGTCCCAGACTGCCCCCCGGTCCCAGACTGCCCCCCCGGTCCCAGACTGCCCCCCCCCGGTCCCAGACTCCGTCGTCCCCCCGTTGCAGAATCCCCGACATTAGAGAGATTTTGATTTAGTTCTCGGTCCTGAAGGAATCAAGAGATACGGGGAGAAGGCAGGACGGGGAAGTGATTGTGGATGATCAGCCATGATTATATTGAATGGCGATGCTGGCTCGAAGGGCCGAATGGCCTACTACTTACTATCTTTGTACGTTTCTATGTTTCTAACAGTTCACTCTCTGTCCGACCTCTCAGCTCCTTTTAAAGCCACCCGAACCTGAACTCCCCGGGTAAACAGTTCAAACAGTCCCTCCCTCTCCCCCTCCCTCTCTCTCCCCCTCCCTCTCTCTCCCCCTCCCTCTCTCCTTCTCCCCCTCCCTCTCCCCTCCCCCTCTCTCCCCCTCCCCCTCTCTCCCCCTCCCTCTCTCTCCCCCTCCCTCTCTCTCACCCTCCCTCTCTCTCCCCCTCCCTCTCTCTCCCCCTCCCTCTCTCTCCCCCTCCCCCTCTCCTTCTCCCCCTCCCCCTCCCTCTCCCCCTCCCCCTCCCCCTCTCTCCCCCTCCCTCTCTCTCCCCCCCCCTCTCCCCCTCCCTCTCCCTCTCCCTCTCCCTCTCCCTCTCCCTCTCCCTCTCCCTCTCCCTCTCCCTCTCCCTCTCCCTCTCCCTCTCCCTCTCCCTCTCCCTCTCCCTCTCCCTCTCCCTCTCCCTCTCCCTCTCCCTCTCCCTCTCCCTCTCCCTCTCCCTCTCCCTCTCCCTCTCCCTCTCCCTCTCCCTCTCCCTCTCCCTCTCCCTCTCCCTCTCCCTCTCCCCCTCCCTTTCTCTCCCCCTCCCTCTCCCCCTCCCTCTCTCTCCCCTCCCCCCTCCCCCTCTCCCCCTCCCTCTCTCTCCCCTCCCCCTCCCCCTCTCCTTCTCCCCCTCCCCCTCCCCCTCTCTCTCCCCCTCTCCCTATCCTTCTCCCCCTCCCCCTCCCCCTCCCCCTCCCCCTCCCCCTCTCCCTCTCCAACAGACTTGGCGTAAATCAATACATGGCGCTACGGACTTGGCGAACAAATCAATACACACAGCGATGCCGGTTTCGCGCGTAAAGGTTTAAACAGAACGTCCTCGGCTTAAGGCGTGGAAATGTAAACATAGAACTGCAGCTATGGGCTTTAAACAAAACGCTATGGGCTTTAAACAAAACGCTGTGGGCTTTAAACAAAACGCTATGGGCTTTAAACAGAACGCTATGGGCTTTAAACAAAACGCTATGGGCTTTAAACAAAACGCTATGGGCTTTAAACAGAACGCTATGGGTCACACACTGTTCGAGAAAATTCTCGTATAACTGACCATAGGATAAAATCCTTAATTGGGGCAAGGCCAACTTTGATGGTATTAAAAACACTTTAAAAAGTGGATTAGAGGAGGTTGGTTCTGGGCGATGGAACTTCTGGAAAGTGGAATGATGAGAGAGGTGTGGGAAAGGTAGAGGCAGATGCGATCAAGTATATTCCTGGAACAGTTTCAGGAACTGAGGGACAAGCTTCAGGACATAATGCTGAGACTTTAGAAGGCGCTGGTCAGACTGCATTTGGAGTATTGGGAGCAGTTTTGGGCCCCATATCTGAGGAAGGATTATTCATTGCATATATTGCAGCAGGATCTTGGGCAGGACCTACACAATGAATGGCAGGGCTTTGGGAAGTGTTGTAGAGCAGAGGGATCTAGGTGTGAAGGTACATAATTCCTTGAAGGTGCCATCACAGGTAGATAGGGAGGGTCAAAAAGGCTTTTGGCATATTGGCCTTCATCAGTCAGAGTATTGAGTATAGATATTGTGAGGTCATTTTGCAGTTGTATAAGACATTGGTGAGGCTGCATTTAGAGTATTCGGTTCAGTTCTGGGCACCATGTTATAGGGAAGATGGTGTCAAGTTGGAAAGGGTTCAGAGAAGAATTACGAGGATGGTGCAAGGACTTGTGGGTCTGAGCTGTAAGGAGAGGTTGAGCAGGCATGGAATCTATTCCTTGGAGCACAGGAGGATTTCCCAATCTCGTTGTACCCCTGTACAATGACAATAAAGATATATTGTATTGTATTGTATTGTAGGATGAGGGGTGATCTTGTAAAGGTATATAAAATCATGACAGGAATATAAAATCATGTGATCAGGTAGACACAAAGTCACTTGCCCTGAGTAGGGGAATTGAGAACTAGAGGACATAGGTTTAAGGTGAAGGGAAAAAGATTTAATAGGAATCTAAGGAGTAACCTTTTCACATGAAGTCATGCAGAACAGAAATAGACCCTTTGGCCCAACTCATCCATACTGGTCAAGATGCCCCTCTACAAGAGCTGCATTTTCCTGTGTTTATCTTGCTGCATCTCATACCTTTCCATCCTGATCTTGTCTTTATGTGACAGTCCCATTGACTCTTAATGCTTTCTGACAACTTATAGGGTCATACAGTCTTTCAGCAAAATCGTCCATGCCGACTAAGATACCCCATCTAAACTAGCCCCATTTGCCCATGTTTAACCCATATCCCTTAAAAAAAAACCTCTCCTATCCATGTACCAGTCACGTGTCTGTTAAATGTTCTTATAGTACCTGCCTCAACTACCTCCTCTGGCAGCTCGTTTCAAATATCCACCACTCTGTGTGAAATAAATGAGGCTCAGATTCCTACTAAAGGGTGGCACAGTCGCGCAGCGGTAGACTGCCATCTTACAGCGCCAGAAACTAGGGTGCGACCCTGACTACATGTGCTCTCTTTGTGGAGTACATTCTCCCTGTTTTATCCAGGGGCTCTGGTTTCCTCCCACAGTCCAAACACATGCAGGTTTGTAAGTTGATTGACCTGTAAATTAACTCTTATGTGTGGGGTAGAACTAGTGTATGGGTGATCGCTGATTCAGTTTTCCATGCTGTATCTCTACCTAACCCTACGTGCATTCCTATTGGGGGAATGAAGATGCACAGACACTGGGCGTCTGTGTTGCATATGAGGCGGTGGGACCAGGGAATTGGGCAAATATTGTGACTGTCTGTTATTTAAGGTGCTCACCGCTGGGTGGGAGTGTCGGTCACAAATTCTGCGGTCTGTAGTTACAGCAGTATACCACAAGGTGGGAGTGTTGGCCACAATTTCGGCCGGCCAATAGTTGCAGCAACGAGCCACTAGATGGGAGTGTTGGCCACAATTTGGACCGATCTGTAGTTGCAGCAATGCGCCACTAGATGGGAGTGTTGGCCACAATTTGGACAGGCCTGTTGTTACAGCAAGGCACCACTAGGTAAGACGTAGGTCTAAGGGTCTCGACCCGAAACGTCACCCATTCCTTCTCTCCTGAGATGCTGCCTGTCCCGCTGAGTTACTCCAACATTTTGTGTCTACCTTCGATTTGAACCAGCATCTGCAGTTATTTTCCTACTAGGTAAGACGTAATGAAGATATGAACCATATGTTCTAGTGAAGAGGAGTGACAAAAATCATGAACCTTGAATGGTCAAAGTGGTTGTAAATTTGTTCAAAGAGAAAATGGAACAGCATGCAGCATTTAAGAGGTTTAGAATCAGACGGCCTTTGAAAAATGTAGAGAAAGGAGGAAAGAACAGGCGGGCGGTTGGAAGGGCCAAAAGGGGCCACAAAATGGTTTTGGTGAGTGAGATTAAGGAAAATCCCAAAGATTTTTATATATCTATCTATCTATCTATATACTATTAAAACTCAGATCTTGTTTATATATTTTTTTTGGGTTTGACCTGATTATTTGATATGTTCGCGCGTAACAGCGATTGCGGCAAAACGGTGAACCGTAGCGCGACGGTTTTCGCACCGCCTTAATCGCCAACCTCTTCCCCCCTCCCCCTCCCTCCCCCTCCCCCCTACCCCCCTCCCTCCCCTCTCCCTCCCCTTCCCCACCCCTCCCCTCCCTCCCCCTCCCCTCCTCCCTCCACACCTCCCACCCCCCTCCCTCCACCCTTCCATCCCTCTCCCCCTCCCCCCTCCTTCCACCCTTCCTCCCCCCCCCTCCCGTTTACAATGGAAACCCTACGGGGACGGGCCCAACGGGTAAAGAGGGGAACTGGGAAAAGGGGAGGTCCCCCTCCCTCCCCCCTCCCTCCCCCCTTCCCCCCTCCACTCCACCCTCCCCTCCCCCCCTCCCTCCCCCTCCCCTCCTCCCTCCACACCTCCCTCCTCCCTCCCTCCCTCTTCCCTCCCTCCCATCCTCCCGGTTACAATGGAAACCCTACGAGGACGGGCCCAACGGGCACACTTGTGCTAGTCTATCTATATACTATTAAAACTCACTTCTTGTGTATATATTTTTTTGGGGTTTGACCTGGTATGCGCGTAACAACGGTTTCTCTGATTTCGTCAAAACGGTGAACCGTAGCGCCACGATTTTTGCACCACCTTAATCACCACGCGGTTATCTGCTGCAAAATTGTTTTTTATTTAATTCGGTCGCATGTTTTTTAAGTTACAGAGGTTTTAAAGCGCTCCCACCCCCCCTAATTTATAGGGGGCGCTGTGGTGCGGATTTATTGAAGGTCTTCAGCTTGTGATGTCACAATGCCCCTGTGAGATGAGCTCGAGCTGACCCCCCTCCCCCCCCCTTCAGCGTGTGATGTCATAATGGACAAGCAGCTGCTATTGGGTGTCTACTCTTTACAAATTTACATCTTTTTATTTTTAACCTTTTTTTTCAAGGTCTTCAGCTTGTGACGTCACAATGCTTGTGTGAGATGGTTGCAACATTGTTGCGAAAAGCAGCTGATTGTTTTTTAAAGTTGTGTTTTTTATTGCAAGTCACTTAACATACACAGATCAGCATGGGGCCCCTATGCTCGTGGGCCACCAGGGCAAGTGTTTCGAAAAAAGAAAGGGGAGGTCCCCCTTCCCCCCTCAACCCCTTCCTCCCCACTCCTTCCCACCTCCATCCCCACTCCCTCCCCCCCTCCTCCCCAACTCCCTCACCATCCCTCCCCACCTCCCTCACCCCTCGGGGACGGGCCCAACGGGGAAAGAGGGGTACTGGGAAAAGGGGAGGTCCCCCTCCCTCCTTCCCCCCTCCCTCCACCTCCCCCCTTCCCCCCTTCCCCCTCCCCTCCCACCCCTTCCCCCCTCCCCTCCCCTCCCCTCCTCCCTCCCTCCCCGCCTCCCGGTTACAATGGAAACCATACGAGGACGGGCCCAACGGGGAAAGAGGGGTACTGGGAAAAGGGGAGGTCCCCCTCCCTCCCCCCTTCCCCCTCCCCTCCCCCTTCCCCCTCCCCTCACCCTTCCCCCTCCCCTCCCCCCCACTCCCCTCCCGGTTACAATAGAAACCCTACGAGGACGGGCCCAACGCGGAAAGAGGGGTACTGGGAAAAGGGGAGGTCCCCCTCCCCCCTTCCCTCCCCCCTCCCACCACCTCCCCCCCCTTCTCCCCTCCCCCCCTTCTCCCCTCCCCCCTTCTCCCCTCCCCCCCTTCCCTCCCCTCCTCCCTCCACACCTCCCTCCTCCCTCCCTCCCCGCCTCACGGTTACAATGGAAACCCTATGAGGACGGGCCCAACGGGGAAAGAGGGGTACTGGGAAAACGGGTGGTCCCCCTCCCTCCCCCTTCCCCCTCCCTCCCCCTCCCCCTACCCCCTCCTTCCCCCCCTTCCCCCCTCCCCCCTCCCTCCCCCTACCTCCCCCTCCACACCTCCCTCCTCCCTTCCCTCCCCCCCCCCACTCCCCTCCCGGTTACAATGGAAACGCTACGAGGACGGGCCCAACGGGGAAAGAGGGGTACTGGGAAAAGGGGAGGTCCCCCTCTCTCCCCCTCCCCTCCCCCCCTCCCCTCCCCCTCCCCCTCCCCTCCTCCCTCCACTCCTCCCTCCCCTTCCCTCCCTCCCCTCCTCCCGGTTACAATGGAAACCCTACGAGGACGGGCCCAACGGGGAAAGAGGGGTACTGGGAAAAGGGGAGGTCCTCCTCCCTCCCCCCCTACACCCCTCGCTCCACTCTCCCCTCCCCTCCCCTCTCCCTCCCCCTCCCCCCTACCCCCTCCCTCCCCTCCCCTCCTCCTTCCACACCTCCCTCCTCCCTCCCTCCCCCTTCCCGCCCTCCCCTCCTCCCGGTTACAATGGAAACCCTACGAGGACGGGCCCAACGGGGAAAGAGGGGTACTGGGAAAAGGGGAGGTCCCCCTCCCTCCCTCCCCCCTACCCACCTCCCTCCCCTCTCCCTCCCCCCCTTCCCTCCTCCCTTCCCCCCTCCCCTCCCCCCTCCCATCCCCCCCTCTCCCCCCTCCCTCCCCCCTACCCCCTCCCTCCCCTCTCCCTCCCCCCTCCCCCCCTCCCTCCCCTCCTCCCTCCCCCTTCCCTCCCCCAACCCTCCCCCTTTCCTCCCCTCCCGGTTACAATGGAAACCCTACGAGGACGGTCCCAACGGGCCCACTCGGTCTAGTATACTATTAAAACTCAGATCTTGAATATATATATATATATTCCACTGATGTCGGCTGAATACGGCAATTCCGGCAAAACGGTGATCCGTAGCGCCACGATTTTTGTACCGCCTTGATCAGCATGCGGTTCGCTGCTGGAAAATGATATTGTTATTTAATTCGGACGCATATTTTTTAAGTTACAGAGGTTTAAAAGTGCTGCCCCCCCTGATTTATCGAAGTTTTGACAGAAGGGGGGCGCTGCGCTGCGGATTTATTCTTCATTGTGATGTCACAATGCCCCTGTGAGATGAACTCGAGCAGACCCCCCTTCCCCCCCCCCGTGGTATTCAGCGTGTGACGTCACAATGCCCCTGTGCCCCTCCCTCCCCCTTCCCCCCTCCCCCTCCCCTAACTCCCCCCTCCCTCCCCCTCCCCCCTTCCTCTCTCCCTCCCCCCTCCCCCCTTCCCCCCTCCCCCCTTTCCCCCCTCCCCCCATTCCGCCCTCCCCTTCCCCCCTCCCTCCCCTCCTCCCTCCTCCCTCCCCTACCTCCCCCCTCCCTCCCCCTCCCCCCTTTCCCCCCTCCCCCCCTTTCCGCCCTCCCCTTCCCCCTCCCTCCCCTCCTCCCTCCTCCCTCCCCCTTCCCTCCCTCCCCTCCTCCCGGTTACAATGGAATCCCTACGAGGACGGGCCCAACGGGGAAAGAGTGGTACTGGGAAAAGGGGAGAGCCCCCTCCCTCCCCCCCTTCCCCCTCCCATCCCCCCTCCCTCCCCCTCCCTCCACCTCCCCCCCTACCCCCCCTCCCCTCTCCCTCCCCCCTCCCTCCCCCTCCCTCCCCCCTCCCTCCCCCCTCCCTCACCCCTACCCCCTCACTCCCCCCTCCCCCCCTTCCCCCCTCCCCTCCCCCCCTCCCTCCCCCTCCCCTCCTCCCTCCACACCTCCCTCCTCCCTCCCTCCCCTCCCTCCTCCCTCCCTCCCCCTTTCCTCCCTCCCCTCCTCCCGGTTACAATGGAAACCCTACGAGGACGGGCCCAACGGGGAAAGAGGGGTACTGGGAAAAGGGGAGGTCCCCCTCCCCCCTCCCCCCTCCCTCCCACCCCCTCCCCCCTCCCCTCCCCCCTCCCCTCTCCCTCCCCTTCCCCCCACCTCTGCCCCCTTCCTCCCCCCCTCCTCTCCCCCCCTCCTCTCCCCCCCTCTCCTCTCCCCCCCTCTCCTCTCCCCCCTCTCCTCTCCCCCCTCTCCTCCTCTCCCCCCCTCCTCCCCCCCTCCTCCTCTCCCCCCCTCCTCCCCCCCCCTCCTCCCCCCTCCCCCGCCTCCTCTCCCCCCTCCCCCCCTCCTCTCCCCGAAGCGGAAGTGTAGTCGCCGTCGCCTCTCCCGCTGTTTGATTTCATTTATAACAAAGACATTTATTTTAAATGAGGAATGTGATTTTCATTAAGTTTGATTTTATTTATTTTAAAAAAGCTGCTGCTCTATAGATAAGTTTATTTCCTTTTCAACAAAGAACTTATTTTAAAGTAAAAACGCGGTTTTTTTCATTGGGTTTCACCCTCCCTGTTAGCGCCCGATTGGTTGGGTCTTTACGTGGTACCTCCCCTCCTCCCTCCACACCTCCCTCCCTCCCCCTTCCCTCCCTCCCCTCCTCCCGGTTACAATGGAAACCCTACGAGGACGGGCCCAACGGGGAAAGAGGGGTACTGGGAAAAGGGGAGTTCCCCCATCCTCCCCCCTTACCCCCTCCCGCCCCCCTCCCTCCACCTCCCCCCTTCCCCCTCCCCTCCCCCCCTTTCCCTCCCCTCCTCCCTCCACACCTCCCTCCTCCCTCCCTCCCCCTCCCTCCCCGCCTCCCGGTTACAATGGAAACCCTACGAGGACGGGCACAACGGGGAAAGAGGGGTACTGGGAAAACAGGTGGTCCCCCTCCCCCCTCCCTCCCCCCTCCACCCCTACCCCCTTCCCTCCCCTCTCCCTCCCCCTTTCCCCCCTCTCCTCCCCCTCCCCTCCCCCCTCCCTCCCCCTCCCCTCCTCCCTCCACTCCTCCCTCCCTCCCCCCTCCCTCCCCGCCTCCCGGTTACAATGGAAACCCTACAAGGACGGGCACAACGGGGAAAGAGGGGTACTGGGAAAAGGGGAGGTCCTCCTCCCTCCCCCCCTTCCCTCCCCCCTTCCCCCTTCCCCCCTCCCCTCCCTCCCCCTACCCCCTCCCTCCCCCTCCCCTCCCCTCCCCCCTCCCATCCCACAACGGGGAAAGAGGGGTACTGGGAAAACAGGTGGTCCCCCTCCCCCCTCCCTCCCCCCTCCCTCCCCGCCTCCCGGTTACAATGGAAACCCTACGAGGACGGGCCCAACGGGCCCACTTGGTCTAGTATACTATTAAAACTCAGATCTTGTGTTATGTAGATATATAAATATATATTTTTGGGAATGACCTGAACCATACGTAACATCGATTGCGGAAAAAAGGCGAACCGTAGCGCCACGGTTTTCGCACCGCCTCAGCGTGTGATGTCACAATGCCCCTGTGAGATGAGCTCGAGCTGACCCCCCTTCCCCCCCCCCCTTCAGCGTGTGATGTCACAATGGACAAGCAGCTGCTATTGGGTGTCTACTCTTTACAAATTTACATCTTTTTATTTTTAACCTTTTTTTTCAAGGTCTTCAGCTTGTGACGTCAGAATGCTTGTGTGAGATGGGTTCTACATTGTTGCGAAAAGCAGCTGATTGTTTTTTAAAGTTGTGTTTTTTATTGCAAGTCACTTAACATACACAGAGCAGCATGGGGCCCCTATGCTCGTGGGCCACCGGGGCAAGTGTTTCGAAAAAAGAAAGGGGAGGTCCCCCTTCCCCCCTCAACCCCTTCCTCCCCACTCCTTCCCACCTCCATCCCCACTCCCTCCCCCCCTCCTCCTCATCCCTCCCCACCTCCCTCACCTCTCGGGGACGGGCCCAACGGGGAAAGAGGGGTACTGGGAAAAGGGGAGGTCCCCTCCCTCCCCCCTCCCTCCACCTCCCCCCATTCCCTCCTCCCCCCTTCCCCCCTCCCCTCCCACCCCTTCCCCCCTCCCCTCCCCCCTCCATCCCTTCCCCTCCTCCCTCCCTCCCTCCCCCCTCCCTCCCCGCCTCCCGGTTACAATGGAAACCCTACGAGGACGGGCCCTATGGTGAAAGAGGGGTACTGGGAAAAGGGGAGGTCCCCCTCCCCCCCTTCCCCCCTTCCTCCACCTCCCCCCTTCCCCCCTCCCCCCCATTCCCTCCCCTCCACCCCCTTCCCTCCCCTCCTCCCTCCACACCTCCCTCCTCCCTCCCTCCCCCCTCCCTCCCCGCCTCCCGGTTACAATGGAAACCCTACGAGGACGGGCCCAACGGGGAAAGAGGGGTACTGGGAAAACGGGTGGTCCCCCTCCCTCCCCCCTTCCCACCTCCCTCCCCCTCCCCCTACCCCCTCCCTCCCCTCTCCCTCCCCCCTCCCCCCTCCCCTCCCCCCCTCCGTCCCCTCCCCCATCCACACCTCCCTCCTCCCTTCCCTCCCCCCCACTCCCCTCCCGGTTACAATGGAAACCCTACAAGGACTCGCCCAACGGGGAAAGAGGGGTACTGGGAAAAGGGGAGGTCCCCCTCCCTCCCCCTTCCCCCCTCCCCCATCCCTCCCCCCTACCCCCTCCCTCCCCCCTCTCCCCTCCCCTCCCCTCCTCCCTCCCTCCCACTTCCCTCCCTCCCCTCCTCCCGGTTACAATGGAAACCCTACGAGGACGGACCTAACGGGGAAAGAGGGGTACTGGGAAAAGGGGAGGTCCCCCTCCCTCCCCCCTTCCCTCTCCCCTCCCTCCCCCTCCCCCCTCCCTCCCCTCTGCCTCCCCCCTCCCCTCCCCCCCTCCCCTCCTCCTCCCTCCCCCTACCCCGCTCCCTCCCCTCTCCCCCCTTCCCCCCTCCCCTCCCCCCTCCCATCCCCCCCTCCTCTCCCCCCTCCACACCTCCCTCCTCCCTCCCTTGCCTCCCCCCCACTCCACTCCCGGTTACAATGGAAACCCTACGAGGACGGGCCCAACGGGCACACTTGTGCGAGTATACTATTAAAACTCAGATCTTGTGTATATATATTTTTTGGGTTTGACCTGGTATGCGCGTAACAACGGTTTCTCTGATTTCGTCAAAACGGTGAACCGCAGTGCCACGATTTTTGCACCACCTTAATCACCACGCGGTTATCTGCTGGAAAATTATTTTTTATTTAATTCGGTCGCATGTTTTTTAAGTTACAGAGGTTTTAAAGCGCCTCCCCCCCCTAATTTATAGGGGGCGCTGTGGTGCGGATTTATTGAAGGTCTTCAGCTTGTGATGTCACAATGCCCCTGTGAGATGAGCTCGAGCTGACCCCCCTCCCCCCCCTTCAGCGTGTGATGTCACAATGGACAAGCAGCTGCTATTGGGTGTCTACTCTTTACAAATTTACATCTTTTTATTTTTAACCTTTTTTTTCAAGGTCTTCAGCTTGTGACGTCACAATGCTTGTGTGAGATGGGTTCTACATTGTTGCGAAAAGCAGCTGATTGTTTTTTAAAGTTGTGTTTTTTATTGCAAGTCACTTAACATACACAGTTCAGCATGGGGCCCCTATGCTCGTGGGCCACCGGGGCAAGTGTTTCGAAAAAAGAAAGGGGAGGTCCCCCTTCCCCCCTCAACCCCTTCCTCCCCACTCCAATTCACCTCCATCCTCACTCCCTCCCCCCCTCCTCCCCAACTCCCTCCCCATCCCTCCCCACCTCCCTCACCCCTCGGGGACGGGCCCAACGGGGAAAGAGGGGTACTGGGAAAAGGGAAGGTCCCCCTCCCTCCCCCCTCCCTCCCTCCACCTCACCCCTTCCCCTCCCCCCCTTCCCCCTCCCCTCCCACCCCTTCCCCCTCCCCTCCCCCCCTCCCCCCTCCATCCCCCTCCCCTCCTCCCTCCCTCCCTCCCCCCTCCCTCCCCGCCTCCCGGTTACAATGGAAACCCTACGAGGACGGGCCCAACGGGGAAAGAGGGGTACTGGGAAAAGGGGAGTTCCCCCTCCCTCCCCCCTTCCCCCTCCCTCCCAACCCTCCCTCCCACCTACCTCCACTTCCCCCCCTTCCCCCCTTCCCTCCCCCCTCCCCCCTCCACACCTCCCTCCTCCCTTCCCCCCCCCACTCCCCTCCCGATTACAATGGAAACCCTACGAGGACGGGCCCAACGGGGAAAGAGGGGTACTGGGAAAAGGGGAGGTCCCCCTCCCTCCCCCTTTCCCCCCTCCCCTCCCCCCTCCCCCCACCCCCCTCTCTCCCCTCTCCCTCCCCCTCCCCCACCTTCCCCCCTTCCCCCCCTCCCCCCTCCCTCCCCATCCCCTCCTCCCTCCACACCTCCCTCCTCCCTCCCTCCCCCTTCCCTCCCTCCCCTCCTCCCGGTTACAATGGAAACCCTACGAAGACGGGCCCAACGCGGAAAGAGGGGTACTGGGAAAAGGGGAGGTCCCCCTCCCCCCTACCTCCCTCCCTCCCCCCTCTACCCCCTCCCCCGCTCCCTCCCCCTCCCCTCCTCCCTCCCCCCACTCCCCTCCCGGTTACAATGGAAACCCTACGAGGACGGGCCCAACGGGCACACTTGTGCTAGTATACTATTAAAACTCAGATCTTGTGTTATGTAGATATATTAATATATATTTTTGGGAATGACCTGAACCGTACCTAACATCGATTGCGGAAAAAAGGCGAACCGTAGCGCCACGGTTTTCGCACCGCCTCAATCGCCAATCTCGCGCTCGCTCGGCCGTGATATTTTCACTTAATTTGGTCGCGTATTTTTTAAGTTACAGAGGTTTTAAAGCGCTGCCCCCCCCCCCCTCAGGGCGGCGCTGCGGTGCGGATTTAGTCTTCAGCGTGTGATGTCACAATGCCCCTGTGAGATGAGCTCGAGCTGACCCCACTTCCCCCCCCCTTCAACGTGTGATGTCACAATGGACAAGCAGCTGCTATTGGGTGTCTACTCTTTACAAATGTACATCTTTTTATTTTTAACCTTTTTTTTCCAAGGTCTTCAGCTTGTGACGTCACAATGCTTGTGTGAGATGGGTTCAACATTGTTGCGAAAAGCAGCTGATTGTTTTTTAAAGTTGTGTTTTTTATTGCAAGTCACTTAATATGGGGCCCCTATGCTCGTGGGCCACCGGGGCAAGTGTTTCGAAAAAAGAAAGGGGAGGTCCCCCTTCCCCCCTCAACCCCTTCCTCCCCACTCCATCCCCACTCCCTCCCCCCCTCCTCCCCAACTCCCTCCCCATCCCTCCCCACCTCCCTCACCCCTCGGGGACGGGCCCAACGGGGAAAGAGGGGTACTGGGAAAAGGTGAGGTCCCCCGCCCTCCCCCCTTACCTCCTCCCTCCCCCCTCCACCCCCGCCTCCCGGTTACAATGGAAACCCTACGAGGACGGGCCCAACGGGGAAAGAGGGGTACTGGGAAAATGGGAGGTCCCCCTCCCTCCCCCTTCCCCCCTCCCTCCCCCCTCCCTCCACCTCCCCCCTTCCCCCCTTCACCCCTCCCCTCCCCCCTTCCCTCCCCTCCTCCCTCCACACCTCCCTCCCTCCCCCCACCCTCCCCGCCTCCCGGTTACAATGGAAACCCTACGAGGACGGGCCCAACGGGGAAAGAGGGGTACTGGGAAAACGGGTGGTCCCCCTCCCTCCCCCCCTCCCTACCCCCTCCCTCCCCTCTCCCTCCCCCCCTTCCCCCTCCCACCTCCCCCCTCCCATCCCCCCTCCACACCTCCCTCCTCCCTTCCCTCCCCCCCACTCCCCTCCCGGTTACAATGGAAACCCTACGAGGACGGGCACAACGGGGAAAGAGGGGTACTGGGAAAAGGGGAGGTCCCCCTCCCTCCCCCTTCCCCATCCCCTCCCCTTCCCTCCCCCCTCCCTCCCCCCCTACTCCCCTCCCTCCCCTCTCCCTCCCCCCTTCCCCCCTCCCCCACTCCCCCTCCCCCTCCCCTCCTCCCTCCACACCTCCCTCCTCCCTCCCTCCCCCTTCCCTCCCTCCCCTCCTCCCGGTTACAATGTAAACCCTACGAGGACGGGCCCAACGGAGAAAGAGGGGTACTGGGAAAAGGGGAGGTCCCCCTCCCTCCGCCCTTCCCCTCCCCCTCCCTCCCCCCTCCCTCCCCTCCCTCCCTCTCCCTTTAAAGAGCTGCCCCCCCCTTATTGAAGTTTCTATAGGGGGCGCTGCGGTGCGGATTTAGTCTTCAGCGTGTGATGTCACAATGGACAAGCAGCTGCTATTGGGTGTCTGCTCTTTACAAATTTACATCTTTTTATTTTTAACCTTTTTTTTCAAGGTCTTCAGCTTGTGACGTCACAATGCTTGTGTGAGATGGTTGCTACATTGTTGCGAAAGGCAACTGATTGTTTTTTAAAGTTGTTTTTTATTGCAAGTCATTTAACATACACAGATCAGCATGGGGCCCCTATGCTCGTGGGCCACCGGGGCAAGTGTTTCGAAAAAAGAAAGGGGAGGTCCCCCTTCCCCCCTCAACCCCTCCCTCCCCCCTTCCCCCCTCCCCTCCCTCCTCCTCCCTCCCCCCTCACTCCAACTCCCCCCTTCCCCCCTCCCCTCCCACCCCTTCCCCCCTCCCCTCCCACCCCTTCCCCCCTCCCCTCCCCTCCCCCCTCCATCCCCCTCCCCTCCTCCCTCCCTCCCCCTCCCTCCCCGCCTCCCAATTACAATGGAAACCCCTACGGGGACGGGCCCAACGGGGAAAGAGGGGTACTGGGAAAAGGGGAGGTCCCCCTCCCTCCCCTCCCCCCTCCCTCCCCTACCCCCTCCCTCCCCTCCCCTCCCTCCCCTCCCCCTTCCCACTTCCCCCTCCCCTCCCCCCCTCCCTCCCCCTCCCCTCCCCCTCCACACCTCCCTCCTCCCTTCCCTCCCCCCCACTCCCCTCCCGGTTACAATGGAAACCCTACGAGGACGGGCCCAACGGGGAAAGAGGGGTACTGGGAAAAGTGGAGGTCCCCCTCCCTCCCCCCTTCCCCCTCCCCTCCCTCCCCCTCCCCCCTACCCCTCTCCCTCCCCCTCCCCCCCTTCCCCCCTCCCCCACTCCCCTCCCCTCCCTCCCCCTCCCCCCCTACCCCCTCCCTCCCCTCTCCCTCCCCTTCCCCACCCCTCCCCTCCCTCCCTCTCCCCTCCTCCCTCCACACCTCCCTCCTACCTCCCTCCCCCTTCCCTCCCTCTCCTCCTCCCGGTTACAATGGAAACCCTACGAGGACGGGCCCAACGGGGAAAGAGGGGTACTGGGAAAAGGGGAGGTCCCCCTCCCTCCCCCCTTCCCCCTCCCCTCCCCCCTCCCCCCCTCCCCCCTACCCCTCTCCCTCCCCCCTCCCCTCCCTTCCCCCCTCCCCTCCCCCCTTCCCTCCCCCTCCCCTCCTCCATCCACACCTCCCTCCTCCCTCCCTCCCCCTTCCCTCCCTCCCCTCCTCCCGGTTACAATGGAAACCCTACGAGGACGGGCCCAACGGGGAAAGAGGTGTACTGGGAAAAGGGGAGGTCCCCCTCCCTCCCCCCTTCCCCTCCCCCCCTCCCTCCCCTTCCCTCCCCCCACCCCCCCTCTCCCTCCCCCCTCCCCTCCCCCCCTCCCTCCCCTCCCTCCTCCTCCCCTCCCCCCCTCCCCCTCCCCTCCTCCCTCCACACCTCTCTCCTCCCTCCCTCCCCCTTCCCTCCCTCCCCTCCTTCCGGTTACAATGGAAACCCTACGAGGACGGGCCCAACGGGGAAAGAGGGGTACTGGGAAAAGGGGAGGTCCCCCTTCCTCCCCCCCTCCCCTCCCCCACCCTCCCCCTCCCTCCCCCCTACCCCCTCCTTCCCCCTCCCCTCCCCTCCCTCCCTTCCCCTCCATCCTCCCTACCCCATCCCTCCCCTCTCCCTCCCCCACCCCCCCTTCCCCCTCCCCTCCCCCTCCCTCCCCCTCCCCTCCTCCCTCCCTCCCCCTTCCCTCCCCCCACCCTCCCCTTCCCTCCCCCCACCCTCCCCCTTCCCTCCCCCCCACTCCCCTCCCGTTTACAATGGAAACCCTACGAGGACGGGCCCAACGGGCACACTTGTGCTAGTATACTATTAAAACTCAGATCTTGTATGTATGTATATATATTTCACTGATGTCGGCTAAATACGGCAATTTCGGCAAAACGGTGAACCATACCGCCTTAATCACCATGCGGTTCGCTGCTGGAAAATGATATTTTAATTTAATTCGGTCGCATATTTTTTAAGTTACAGAGGTTTTAAAGCGCTGCCCCCCCTGATTTATCGAAGTTTTGACAGAAGGGGGGCGCTGCGGTGCGGATCAATCTTCATTGTGATGTCACAATGCCCCTGTGAGATGAACTCGAGCTGACCACCCTTCCCCCCCCCCCCCGCGGTATTCAGCGTGTGACGTCACAATGCCCCTGTGCTACATTGTTGCGAAAAGCTGTCAAGTCAAGTCCATTATATTTGTATAGCACATTTAAAAACAACCCACGTTGACCAAAGTGCTGTACATCTGATTAGGTACTAAGGAAAAAAATGAAACATACAGTAGCACGCAAACAGTTCACAGCGCCTCCTCAATGAGCCTCAAACGCTAGGGAATAGAAATAGATTTTGAGCCTGGACTTAAAGGAGTCGATGGAGGGGGCTGTTCTGATGGGGAGAGGGATGCGCTTTCCAACCTCCCTCCCCCCTCCCAGTTACAATGGAAACCCTACGGGGACGGGCCCCCTCCCTCCCTCCCCCTCCCCTCCTCCCTCCACACCTCCCTCCTCCCTCCCTCCCCTTCCCTCCTCCCGGTTACAAAGGAAACCCTACGAGGACGGGCCCAACGGGGAAAGAGTACTGGGAAAAGGGGAGGTCCCCCTCCTCCCCACTTCCTCCCTCCCCTCCCCCTCCCTCCCCCTACCCCTCTCCCTCCCCCTCCCCCCTCCCCTCCCCCCTCCCCTCCCCCCTCCCCTCCTCCCTCCACACCTCCCTCCTCCCTCCCTCCCCCTCCCCCCCTTCCCCCTCCCCTCCCCCCTTCCTCCCCCTCCCCTCCTCCCTCCACACCTCCCTCCTCCCTTCCTTCCCCTTCCCTCCCTCCCCTCCTCCCGGTTACAATGGAAACCCTACGAGGACGGGCCCAACGGGGAAAGAGGGGTACTTGGAAAAGGGGAGGTCCCCCTCCCTCTCCCTCCTTCCCCCTCCCCCTCCCCCCTCCCTCCCCCTCCCCCTACCCCTCTCCCTCCCCTCCCTTCCCCCTCCACTCCCTCCCCCTCCCCCTCCCCTCCCCCTCCACACCTCCCTCCCTCCCCTCCCCTCTCCCTCCCCTCTCCCCCCTCCCTCCCTCCCTCCCCCTCCCCCCTCCCTCCCCCTCCCCCTCCCTCCCCCTCCCCTCCCCCTCCCCCTCCCTCCCCCCTCCACACCTCCCTCCTCCCTCCCTCCCCCTTCCCTCCCCCCACTCCCCTCCCGGTTACAATGGAAACCCTACGAGGACAGGCCCAACGGGGAAAGAGGGGTACTGGGAAAAGGGGAGATCCCCCTCCCTCCCCCCTTCCCCTTCCCCCTCCCTCCCCCCCTTCCCCCCTCCCCCCTTCCCCCTCCCCCTCCCCTCCCCCCTTCCCCCCTCCCCCCCCTTCCCCCCTCCCCCTTCCCCCCTACCCTCCCCCCCTTCCCTCCCCTCCTCCCTCCACACCTCCCTCCTCCCTCCCTCCCCCCTCCCTCCCCGCCTCCCGGTTACTTGGAAACCCTACGAGGACGGGCCCAACGGGGAAAGAGGGGTACTGGGAAAACGGGTGGTCCTCCTCCCTCCCCCCTCCCCCCTCCCTCCCCTCTCCCTCCCCCTCCCTCCCCTCTCCCTCCCCCCCTCCCCACTCCCCTCCCCTCCCTCCCTCTCCCCTCCCCCCTCCACACCTCCCTCCTCCCATCCCTCCCCCCCACTCCCCTCCCGGTTACAATGGAAACCCTACGAGGACGGGCCCAACGGGGAAAGAGGCGTACTGGTAAAAGGGGAGGTCCCCTTCCCTCCCCCTTCCCCCCTCCCCTCCCCCCTCCCTCTCCCTCCCCTCCCCCTCCCTCCCTCCCCCATCCTTCCCCCCCCTAACCCCCTCCCTCCCCCCTCCCCTCCCCCCTCCCCTCCCCCCTCCCTCCCCCTCCCCCCTACCCCCCTCCCCTCCCCCTCCCCCCTCCCCTCCCCACTCCACACCTCCCTCCTCCCTCCCTCCCCCTTCCCTCCCCCCCACTCCCCTCCCGGTTACAATGGAAACCCTACGAGGACGGGCCAAACGGGGGGGTCTGAGAATGGGGACTGGGGAGGGGGACCATAGGGGTCGTTGCGGAGGGGGCTTGGTGGTGGAGGAAAGAGGGGTACTGGGAAAAGGGGAAGTCCCCCTTCACCCCTCAACCCCTTCCTCCCCCTCCTTCCCATCTCCATCCCCACTCCCTCCCCCCCTCCTCCCCCTCCCTCCCCATCCCTCTCCACCTCCCTCAACCCTCCCCCTAACTCCCCCCCTCCCTCCTTCCCTCCATCCCTCCCTCCCCACTCCCACCCCCTCCCTCCACCCTTCCATCCCTCTCCCCCTCCCCCCTCCTTCCACCCTTCCTCCCCCCCTCCCGGTTACAATGGAAACCCTACGGGGACGGGCCCAACGGGGAAAGAGGGGTACTGGGAAAAGGGGAGGTCCCCTCCCTCCCCCCCTTCCCCCTCCACTCCACCCTCCCCTCCCCCTCCCTCCCCCTCCCCTCCTCCCTCCACACCTCCCTCCCTCCCTCTTCCCTCCCTCCCATCCTCCCGGTTACAATGGAAACCCTACGAGGACGGGCCCAACGGGCACACTTGTGCTAGTCTATCTATATACTACTAAAACTCAGATGTTGTGTATATATATATATATTCCACTGATGTCGGCTGAATACGGCAATTCCGGCAAAACGGTGAACCGTAGCGCCACGATTTTTCTACCGCCTTAATCAGCATGCGGTTCGCTGCTGGAAAATGATATTTTTATTTAATTCGGACGCATATGTTTTAAGTTACAGAGGTTTAAAAGCGCTGCCCCCCCTGATTTATCGAAGTTTTGACAGAAGGGGGGCGCTGCGGTCCGGCAGTGCTCAGTACGCATGCGCGGAATCTCCTCACTCTGTACTCAGCACGCATGCGCGGCATCTCCTCACTCGCACCAAAACAATGGACGCCGTTAGCAGCGCCAGCCCGCGATCACCGGCTCACCTCTCCTCTCTCCCCTTACTTCTCTCCTCTCTCCCACACCCGGGAGAACATCTCCCCGCTATCCCCCCCCCCCCGGGCCTTTGAATGAGCGATCTCCCGAAGCCCCCACCCCACCGGACTTTTCACTGATCCGATCACCCGCACCCCCCCCCCCCGGACCTTTAACTGATGCTAAGAGTGTGTCTGGGGGAGAAAAAATGGGGGGGGGGGGCTGAGAATGGGGAATGGGACAACAGGGGTAGTGCGGAGGGGAATTGGTGGTGGGGGAAAGAGGGGTACTGGGAAAAGGGGGGGTCCATATCCCTCCCCTCTCCCCATCCCTCCCTCCCCCCTCTCTCCCCCACCCCTCCCTCCCTCCACAAATACCACCCCATCTCTCATCACCCTTCCCCCCTCCAACCACCCTCCATCCTCAACACATCCCTCCCTCCACCACTCCTCCACACCTCCCTCCCCCAAACCTCACTCTCCCTCCCTCCCCCCTTCACTCCCTCACCCCCTCCCGGATACAATGGACGGGCCAAAGGGGAGAGTGTGGGGAGAGTAAGAGTGGGGATGGGGGACGAGAGAATGGGGGAGTGGGGAATGGGCCCAACGGGCCCACTTTGTCTAGTATACTACTAAAACTCAGATGTTGTATATATATATATATATATATATATTCCACTGATGTCGGCTGAATACGGCAATTCCGGCAAAACGGTTTTTGTACCGCCTTAATCAGCATGCGGTTCGCTGCTGGAAAATGATATTTTTATTTAATTCGGACGCATATTTTTTAAGTTACAGAGGTTTAAAAGTGCTGCCCCCCCTCATTTATCGAAGTTTTGACAGAAGGGGGGCGCTGCGGTGCGGCAGTGCTCAGTACGCATGCGCGGAATCTCCTCACTCTGTACTCAGCACGCATGCGCGGCATCTCCTCACTCGCACCAAAACAATGGACGCCGTTAGCGGCGCCAGCCCGCGATCACCGGCTCACCTCTCCTCTCTCCCCTTGCTTCTCTCCTCTCTCCCACACCCGGGAGAACATCTCCCCGCTATCCCCCCCCCCCCGGGCCTTTGAATGATGCGATCTCCCGAAGCCCCCCCCCCCCACCGGACTTTTCACTGATCCGATCACCCGCACCCCCCCCCCCGGGCCTTTAACTGATGCTAAGAGTGTGTCTGGGGGAGAGAAAATGGGGGGGGGGGGCTGAAAATGGGGAATGGGACAACAGGGGTAGTGCGGAGGGGAATTGGTGGTGGGGGAAAGAGGGGTGCTGGGAAAAGGGGAGGTCCATATCCCTCCCCTCTCCCCCATCCCTCCCTCCCCCCTCTCTCCCCCCCTCCCTCCCTCCACAAATACCACCGCATCTCTCATCACCCTCCCCCCCTCCCTCCACCCTCCATCCTCAACACATCCCTCCCTCCACCACTCCCTCCCCCTCGATCACTCCACACCTCCCTCCCCCAAACCTCCCTCTCCCTCCCTCCCCCCTTCACTCCCTCACCCCCTCCCGGATACAATGGAAACCCTAAGAGGACGGGCCAAAGGGGAGAGTGTGGGGAGAGTAAGAGTGGGGATGGGGGACGAGAGAATGGGGGAGTGGGGAATGGGCCCAACGGGCCCACTTTGTCTAGTATACTACTAAAACTCAGATCTTGTGTTATATATATATATATGCGCGTAACAGCGGTTTCTCTGATTTCGTCAAAACGGTGAACCGTAGCGCCACGATTTTTGCACCGCCTTAATCACCACGCGGTTATCTGCTGCAAAATTGTTTTTTATTTAATTCGGTCGCATGTTTTTTAAGTTACAGAGGTTTTAAAGCGCCCCCCCACCTAAATTACAGGGGGCGCTGTGGTGCGGATTTATTGAAGATCTTCAGATTATGATGTCACAATGCCCCTGTGAGATGGGGGATACATTGTTGCGAATACAGGCGCTGTGGTGCGGATTTATTGAAGGTCTTCAGCTTATGATGTCACAATGCCCCTGTGAGATGGGTGATACATTGTTGCGAATACAGATCGCCGTGAGAAGCACTTGGTCAAGTCAAGTCAAGTCAATTTTATTTGTATAGCACATTTAAAAACAACCCACGTTGACCAAAGTGCTGTACATCTGATTAGGTACTAAGGAAAAAAATGAAATATACAGTGGCACGCAAACAGTTCACAATACTTCCTCAATGAGCCTCAAACGCTAGGGAGTAGAAATAGGTTTTGAGCCTGGACTTAAAGGAGTGGATGGAGGGGGCAGTTCTGATGGGGAGAGGGATGCTGTTCCACAGTCTAGGAGCTGCAACCGCAAAAGCTCGGTAACCCCTGAGCTCGGTCCCCCAAGGGGGACTGGGGAGGGGGACAACAGGGGTCGTTGCGGAGGGGGCTTGGTGGTGGGGGAAAGAGGGGTACTGGGAAACGGGGAGGTCCCCCTTCCCCCCTCAACCCCTTCATCCCCCCTCCTTCCCACCTCCATCCCCACTCCCTCCCCCCTCCTCCCCCTCCCTCCCCAACTCCCTACCCCCTCCCTCCCCACCTCCCTCACCCCTCCCCCCCTAACTCCCCCCCTCCCTCCTTCCCTCCATCCCTCCCTCCCCAATCCCTCCCCCCTCCTCTCCACCCTTCCATCCCTCTCCCCCTCCCCCCTCCTTCCACCCTCCCTCCCCCTCCTGGAAATCCTACGGGGACGGGCCCAACGGGGAAAGAGGGGTACTGGGAAAAGCGGAGGTCCACCTCCCTCCCTGTTCCCCCTCCCTCCCCCTCCCCCCTACCCACCTCCCTCCCCTCTCCCTCCCCCCTCCCCCCCTTCCCCCCTCCACCCCCCTCCCCTCCCTCCCCCTCCCCTCCCCTCCTCCCACCACACCTCCCTCCTCCCTCCCTCCCTCCCTCCCCTTCCCTCCCTCCCCTCCCGGTTACAATGGAAACCCTACGAGGACGGGCCCAACGGGGAAAGAGGGGTACTGGGAAAAGGGGAGGTCCCCCTCCCTCCCCCTTCCCCCCTCCCCTCCCCCCTTCCCTCCCCTCCCCACCTACCCCTCTCCCTCCCCCCCTTCCCCCCTCCCCCTCCCTCCCCCTCCCAACCTCCCTCCACACCTCCCTCCTCACTCCCTCCCCCTTCTCTCCCTCCCCTCCTCCCGGTTACAATGGAAACCCTACGAGGACGGGCCAACGGGGAAAGAGGGATACTGGGAAAAGGGGAGGTCCCCCTCCCTCCCCCCTCCCCTCCCCCTCCCTCCCCTCCCCCTCCCTCCCCCCTCCCCCTCCCCCTCCCTCCCCCCTCCCCCTCCCTCCCCCTCCACCCGCCTCCCTCCCCCCTTCCCCCCTCCCCCCCTCCCTCCCCCTCCCCTCCTCCGTCCACACTTCCCTCCTCCCTCCCTCCCCTTCCCTCCCTCCCCTCCTCCCGGTTACAATGGAAACCCTACGAGGACGGGCCCAACGGGGAAAGAGGGGTACTGGGAAAAGGGGAGGTCCCCATCCCTCCCCCCTTCCCCCCTCCCCTCCCCCCTCCCTCCCCCGCCTCCCAGTTACAATGGAAACCCTACGGGGATGGGCCCAATGGGGAAAGAGGGGTACTGGGAAAAGGGGAGGTCCCCCTCCCTCCCCCCTCCCTCCCCTCCCCCCTCCCATCCCCCCTCCATCCCCTCCCCCTCCCTCCCCTCCCCCTCCCTCCCCTCCCCCCTCCCCCCCTTCCCCCTCCCCCTCCCCCTCCCCCTCCCTCCCCCTCCCCTCCCCCTCCACACCTCCCTCCTCCCTTCCCTCCCCCCACTCCCCTCCCGGTTACAATGGAAACCCTACGAGGACGGGCCTAACGGGGAAAGAGGGGTACTGGGAAAAGGGGAGGTCCCCCTCCCTCCCCCTTCCCCCCTCCCCTCCCCCCTCCCTCCCCCCCTACCCCCTCCCTCCCCTCTCCCTCCCCCCTCTTCCCCCCTCCCCCACTCCCTCCCCTCCCTCCCCCTCCCCCCTACCCCCCTCCCTCCCCTCTCCCTCCCCTTCCCCACCCCTCCCCTCCCTCCCCCTCCCCTCCTCCCTCCACACCTCCCACCCCCCTCCCTCCACCCTTCCATCCCTCTCCCCCTCCCCCCTCCTTCCACCCTTCCTCCCCCCCTCCCGGTTACAATGGAAACCCTACGGGGACGGGCCCAACGGGTAAAGAGGGGTACTGGGAAAAGGGGAGGTCCCCCTCCCTCCCCCCTCCCTCCCCCCTTCCCCCCTCCACTCCACCCTCCCCTCCCCCCTCCCTCCCCCTCCCCTCCTCCCTCCACACCTCCCTCCTCCCTCCCTCCCTCTTCCCTCCCTCCCATCCTCCCGGTTACAATGGAAACCCTACGAGGACGGGCCCAACGGGCACACTTGTGCTAGTATACTATTAAAACTCAGATCTTGTGTTATGTAGATATATAAATATATATTTTTGGGAATGACCTGAACCGTACGTAACATCGATTGCGGAAAAAAGGCGAACCGTAGCGCCACGGTTTTCGCACCCCCTCAGCGTGTGATGTCACAATGCCCCTGTGAGATGAGCTCGAGCTGACCCCCCTTCCCCCCCCTTCAGCGTGTGATGTCACAATGGACAAGCAGCTGCTATTGGGTGTCTACTCTTTACAAATTTACATCTTTTTATTTTTAACCTTTTTTTTCAAGGTCTTCAGCTTGTGACGTCACAATGCTTGTGTGAGATGGTTGCTACTTTGTTGCGAAAAGCAGCTGATTGTTTTTTAAAGTTGTGTTTTTTTTTTGCAAGTCACTTAACATACACAGATCAGCATGGGGCCCCTATGCTCGTGGGCCACCGGGGCAAGTGTTTCGAATAAAGAAAGGGGAGGTCCCCCTTCCCCCTCAACCCCTTCCTCCCCACTCTTTCCCACCTCCATCCCCACTCCCTCCCCCCCTCCTCCCCAACTCCCTCCCCATCCCTCCCCACCTCCCTCACCCCTCGGGGAAGGGCCCAACGGGGAAAGAGGGGTACTGGGAAAAGGGGAGGTCCCCCTCCCTCCCCCTTCCCCCCTCCCTGCCCCCTACCTCCACCTCCCCCCTTCCCCCCTCCCCCTCCTTCCCCCCTCTCCCCCACCCCTTCCCCCTCACCCTCTCCATCCCCCTCCCCTCCTCCCTCCCTCCCCCCTCCCTCCCCGCCTCCCGGTTACAATGGAAACCCTACGAGGACGGGCCCAACGGGGAAAGAGGGGTACTGGGAAAACGGGTGGTCCCCCTCCCTCCCCCTCCCCCTACCCCTCCCTCCCCTCTCCCTCCCGCCTCCCCCCCTTCCCCCCTCCCCCTCCCTCCCCCTCCCCTCCCCCTCCACACCTCCCTCCTCCCTCCCTCCCCCCCACTCCCCTCCCTGTTACAATGGAAACCCTACGAGGACGGGCCCAACGGGGAAAGCGGGGTACTGGGAAAAGGGGAGGTCCCACTCCCTCCCCCTTCCCCCCTCCCTGCCCCCTACCTCCACCTCCCCCCTTCCCCCCTCCCCCTCCTTCCCCCCTCCCCTCCCACCCCTTCCCCCCTCCCCTCCCCCCCTCCATCCCCCTCCCCTCCTCCCTCCCTCCCCCCTCCCTCCCCGCCTCCCGGTTACAATGGAAACCCTACTAGGACGGGCCCAACGGGGAAAGAGGGGTACTGGGAAAACGGGTGGTCCCCCTCCCGCCCCCTCCCCCCTACCCCCTCCCTCCCCTCTCCCTCCCCCCTCCCCCCTTCCCCCTCCCCCCCTCCCCTCCCCCTCCACACCTCCCTCCTCCCTCCCTCCCCCCCACTCCCCTCCCGGTTACAATGGAAACCCTACGAGGACGGGCCCAACGGGAAAGCGGGGTACTGGGAAAAGGGGAGGTCCCCCTCCCTCCCCTTCCCCCCTCGCCTCCCACCTCCCACGGTGTCTGGGGGAGAGAGAATGGGGGGTGTGGGGACGGGCCCAACGGGCCCGCATAGAACGGGCACACTTGTTCTAGTATACTATTAAAACTCAGATCTTGTGAATATGTTTGTATCGGGGTTTCATTATGTATCAGTGATTTCGGCAAAACGGTAAACCGTCGCGCCACGGTTTTTGCACCGCCTTGATCACCAACCTCCCGTCTGACCGGCCGCGATATTTTCATTTAATTTGGTCATATATTTTTTAAGTTACAGAGGTTTTAAAGCGCTGCCCCCCCTGATTTATCGAAGTTTTGACAGAAGGGGGGCGCTGCGGTGCGGATTAATCTTCATTGTGATGTCACAATGCCCCTGTGCCAAGCAGCTGCTATTGGGTGTCTGCTCTTTACAAATTTACATTTTTTAATTTTTAACCTTTTTTTTCAAAGGTCTTCAGCTTGTGACGTCACAATGCTTGTGCTACATTGTTGCGAAAAGCAAATGGTTGTTTTTTAAAGTTGAGTTTTTAATTGCAAGTCACTTAACATACACAGATCAGCATGGGGCCCCTATGCTCGTGGGCCACCGGGGCAAGTGTTACGAAAAAAGAAAGGGGAGGTCCCCCTTCCCCCCTCAACCCCTTCCTCCCCACTCCTTCCCACCTCCATCCCCACTCCCTCCCCCCCTCCTCCCCAACTCCCTCCCCATCCCTCCCCACCTCCCTCACCCCTCGGGGACGGGCCCAACGGGGAAAGAGGGGTACTGGGAAAAGGAGAGGTCCCCCTCCCTCCCCCCTTCCCCCTCCCTCCCCCTCCCTCCCCCTCCCTCCACCTCCCCCCTTCCCCCCTCCCCCCTTCCCCTCCCACCCCCACCCCCTCCCCTCCCCCCCTCCATCCCCCTCCCCTCCTCCATCCCTCCCCCCTCCCTCCCCACCTCCCGGTTACAATGGAAACTCTACGAGGACGGGCCCAACGGGGAAAGAGGGGTACTGGGAAAACGGGTGGTCCCCCTCCCCCCCTTCCCCCCTCCCCATAACCCGTCCCTCCACTCTCCCTCACCCCTCCCCCCTCCCCTCCCCCACTCCCCATCCCCTCCCCCCACCCTCCTCCCTTCCCTCCCCCCACTCCCCTCCCGGTTACAATGGAAACCCTACGAGGACGGGCCCAACGGAGAAAGAGGGGTACTGGGAAAAGGGGAGGTCCCCCTCCCTCCCCCTTCTCCCCTCCCCTCCCCCTCCCCTCCCCCTCCCTCCCCCTCCCTCCCCCCCTACCCCCTCCCTCCCCTCTCCCTCCCCCCCTTCCCCTCTCCAACCCTCCCGTCCCCCTCCCCTCCTCCCTCCACACCTCCCTCCTCCCTCGCTCCCCCTTCCCTCCCTCCCCTCCTCCCGGTAACAATGGAAACCCTACGAGGACGGGCCCAACGGGGAAAGCGGGGTACTGGGAAAAGGGGAGGTCCCCCTCCCTCCCCCTTTCCCCCCTCCCTACCCCCCTCCATCCTCTCTCCCTCCCCCCTCCCCTCCCCTCCTCCCTCCCCCTCCCTCCCCCTCCCCCTCCCCTCCCCCCTCCCCTCCCCTCCTCCCTCCCTCCCCCTCCCTCCCCCTCCCCCCCTCCCTCCCCCTCCCTTCCTCCCTCCCTCCCCCTCCCTCCCCCTCCCCCTCCCCCCTCCCTCCCCCTCCCTCCCTCCCCCTTCCCTACCCCCCACTCCCCTCCCGGTTACAATGGAAACCCTACGAGGACGGGCCCAACGGGCACACTTGTGCTAGTCTATCTATCTATATACTATTAAAACTCAGATCTTGTAGGTTTGTATCAGGATTTGTGTATATATCAGTGATTCCGGCAAAACGGTAAACCGTGGCGCCACGGTTTTTGCACCGCCTTGATCACCAACCTCTCGGCTGACCGGCCGCGATATTTTCATTTAATTTGTTCGTATGTTTTTTAAGTTACAGAGGTTTTAAAGCGCTGCCCCCCCCCTTATTGAAGTTTCTATAGGGGGCGCTGTGGTGCGGATTTAGTCTTCAGCGTGTGATGTCACAATGGACAAGCAGCTGCTATTGGGTGTCTGCTCTTTACAAATTTACATCTTTTTATTTTTAACCTTTTTTTTCAAGGTCTTCAGCTTGTGACGTCACAATGCTTGTGTGAGATGGTTGCAACATTGTTGCGAAAGGCAGCTGATTGTTTTTTAAAGTTGTGTTTTTTATTGCAAGTCATTTAACATACACAGATCAGCATGGGGCCCCTATGCTCGTGGGCCACCGGGGCAAGTGTTTCGAAAAAAGAAAGGAGAGGTCCCCCTTCCCCCCTCAACCCCTCCATCCCCCCTTCCCCCCTCCCCTCCCCCTCCCTCCCCCTCCCTCCAACTCCCCCTTCCCCACTCCCCTCTCACCCCTTCCCCCCTCCCCTCCCACCCCTTCCCCCTCCCCTCCCCTCCCCCCTCCATTCCCCTCCCCTCCTCCCTCCCTCCCCCCTCCCTCCCCCTCCCCTCCTCCATCCACACCTCCCTCCTCCCTCCCTCCCCCTTCCCCCCCTCCCCTCCTCCCGGTTACAATGGAACCCCTACGAGGACGGGCCCAACGGGGAAAGAGGGGTACTGGGAAAAGGGGAGGTCCCCCTCCCTCCCCCCTTTCCCCCTCCCCTCCCCCCTCCCTCCCCTCCCTCCCCCCTCCCTCCCCCTCACCCCCCTCTCCCTCCCCCCTCCCCTCCACCCTCCCTCACCTCCCTCCCCCTCCACTCCCCCCTCCCTCTCCCTCCCCTCCTCCCTCCACACCTCCCTCCTCCCTCCCTCCCCTTCCCTCCCTCCCCTCCTCCCTGTTACAATGGAAACCATACGAGGACGGGCCCAACGGGGAAAGAGGGGTACTGGGAAAAGGGGAGGTTCCTCTTCCTCCCCCCCTCCCCTCCCCATCCCTCCCCCTCCCTTCCCCCCTCCCTCCCCCCTCCCCTCCACTCCCTCCACCCTCCCTCCTCCCTACCCCCTCCCTCCCCTCTCCCTCCACCATCCCCCCCTTCCACCCTCCCCTCCCCCCTCCCTCCCCTCCCCTCCCCTCCTCCCTCCCTCCCCCTTCCCTCCCCACCCTCCCCCTTCCCTCCCCCCACCCTCCCCCTTCCCTCCCCCCCACTCCCCTCCCGTTTACAATGGAAACCCTACGAGGACGGGCCCTCCCTCCCCCCCTTCCCGCCTCCCCTCCCGCCTCCCTCCCCCTCCCCCCACCCCTCTCCCTCCCTGCTCCCCTCCCTTTCTCCCTCCCCTCCCCCCCTCCCTCCCCCTCCCCTCCTCCAACCACACCTCCCTCCTCCCTCCCTCCCCTTCCCTCCCTCCCCTCCTCCCGGTTACAAAGGAAACCCTACGAGGACGGGCCCAACGGGGAAAGAGGGGTACTGGGAAAAGGGGAGGTCCCCCTCCCTCCCCCCTTCCCCCTCCCCTCCCCCCCTCCCTCCCCCTCCATCCCCCTCACCCCCCCTCTCCCTCCCCCCCTCCCCTCCCCCCCTCCCTCCCCACCCTCCCCCTCCCCTCCCTCCTCCCTCCCCTCCCCTCCTCCCTCCACAACTCCCTCCCTCCCCCTTCCCTCCCTCCCCTCCTCCCGGTTACAATGGAAACCCTACGAGGACGGGCCCAACGGGGAAAGAGGGGTACTGGGAAAAGGGGAGGTCCCCCTCCCTCCCCCTTCCCCCCTCTCCTCCCCCCTCCCCTCCCCCCTCCACCCCCCCTACCCCCTCCCTCCCCTCTCCCTCCCCCCTTCCCCCCTCCCCTCCCCCTCCCCTCCTCCCTCCACACCTCCCTCCTCCCTCCCTCCCCCTTCCCTCCCTCCCCCTTCCCTCCCTCCCCTCCTCCCGGTTACAATGGAAACCTTACGAGGACGGGCCCAACGGGGAAAGAGGGGTACTGGGAAAAGTGGAGGTCCCCCTCCCTCCCCCCTTCCCCCTCCCTCCACCTCCCCCCCACCCCTCTCCATCCTCCTTCCCCCCTCCCCCACTCCCCTCCCCTCCCCCTCCCTCCCCCTCCCCCTCCCCCTACCTCCCCTCTCCCCTTCCTCCTCCCTACCCCCTCCCTCCCCTCTCCCTCCCTACCTCCCTCCCTCCCCCTTCCCTCCCCCCACCCTCCCCCTTCCCTCCCCCCACCCTCCCCCTTCCCTCCCCCCCACTCCACTCCCGTTTACAATGGAAACCCTACGAGGACGGGCCCAACGGGCACACTTGTGCTAGTATACTACTAAAACTCAGATCTTGTATGTATATATATTTCACTGATGTCGGCTGAATACGGCAATTTCGGCAAAACGGTGAACTGCAGCGCCACGATTTTTGTACCGCCTTAATCACCATGCGGTTCGCTGCTAGAAAATGATGTTTTTATTTAATTCGGTCGCATATTTTTTAAGTTACAGAGGTTTAAAAGCGCTGCCTCCCCTCATTTATCGAAGTTTTGACAGAAGGGGGGCGCTGCGGTGCGGCTGCGGTCAGTACGCATGCGCGGAATCTCCTCACTCTGTGCTCAGCACGCATGCGCGGCATCTCCTCACTCGCACCAAACAAATGGACGCCGTTAGCGGCGCCAGCCCGCGATCACCGGCTCACCTCTCCTCTCTCCCCTTGCTTCTCTCCTCTCTGCCACACCCGGGAGAACATCTCCCCGCTATCCCCCCCCCCCCCCGGGCCTTTGAATGATGCGATCTCCCGCACCCCCCCCCCCGGACTTTTCACTAATCCGATCCCCCGCACCCCCGCACTCCCCCCCCGGGCCTTTAACTGATGCTAAGAGTGTGTCTGGGGGAGAGAAGATGGGGGGGGGATGAGAATGGGGAATGGGGAATGGGACAACAGGGGTAGTGCGGAGGGGAATTGGTGGTGGGGGAAAGAGGGGTACTTGGAAAAGGGGAGGTCAATATCCCTCCCCTCTCCCCAATCCCTCCCTCCTCCCCTCCCCCCTCCCCCCCAATCTCTCCTCCCTCCACAAATACCACCCCATCTCTCATCACCCTCCCCCCCTCCATCCTCAACACCTCCCTCCCTCCACCACTCCCTCCCCCTCGATCCCTCCACACCTCCCTCCCCCAAACCTCCCTCTCCCTCCCTCCCCCATTCACTCCCTCCCCCCTCCCGGTTACAATGGAAACCCTAAGAGGACGGGCCAAAGGGGAGAGTGTGGGGAGAGTAAGAGTGGGGCTGGGGGAGGAGAGAATGGGGGGTGTGGGGACGGGCCCAACGGGTCCGCTTTGCTAGTATACTATTAAAACTCACTTCTTGTTTATAAATATGTTTGTATCCTGGGTTTGTGTATATATCAGTGATTGCGGCAAAACTGTAAACCGTCGCGCCACGGTTTTTGCACCGCCTTGATCACCAACCTCCCGTCTGACCGGCCGCGATATTTTCATTTAATTTGGTCATATATTTGTTAAGTTACAGAGGTTTTAAAGCGCTGCCCCCCCTGATTTATCGAAGTTTTGACAGAAGGGGGGCGCTGCGGTGCGGATTAATCTTCATTGTGATGTCACAATGCCCCTGTGCCAAGCAGCTGCTATTGGGTGTCTGCTCTTTACAAATTTACATTTTTTAATTTTTAACCTTTTTTTCCCCAAGGTCTTCAGCTTGTGACGTCACAATGCTTGTGCTACATTGTTGCGAAAAGCAAATGGTTGTTTTTTAAAGTTGTGTTTTTAATTGCAAGTCACTTAACATACACAGATCAGCATGGGGCCCCTATGCTCGTGGGCCACCGGGGCAAGTGTTACGAAAAAAGAAAGGGGAGGTCCCCCTTCCCCCCTCAACCCCTTCCTCCCCACTCCTTCCCACCTCCATCCCCACTCCCTCCCCCCCTCCTCCCCAACTCCCTCCCCATCCCTCCCCACCTCCCTCACCCCTCGGGGACGGGCCCAACGGGGAAAGAGGGGTACTGGGAAAAGGAGAGGTCCCCCTCCCTCCCCCCTTCCCCCTCCCTCCCCCCTCCCTCCCCCTCCCTCCACCTCCCCCCCTTCCCCCCTCCCCCCCTTCCCTCCCTCCCCTCCCCCCCTCCATCCCCCTCCCCTCCTCCATCCCTCCCCCTCCCTCCCCACCTCCCGGTTACAATGGAAACCCTACGAGGACGGGCCCAACGGGGAAAGAGGGGTACTGGGAAAAGGGGAGGTCCCCCTCCCTCCTCCCTTCCCCCTCCCTCCCCTCTCCCTCCACCTCCCCCTCTTCCCCCTCCCCTCCCCCCTTCCCTCCCCTCCTCCCTCCACACCTCCCTCCTCCCTCCCTCCCCCCTCCCTCCCCGCCTTCCGGTTACAATGGAAACCCTACGAGGACGGGCCCAACGGGGAAAGAGGGGTACTGGGAAAACGGGTGGTCCCCCTCCCTCCCCCCTTCCCCCTCCCTCCCCCTCCCCATAACCCCTCCCTCCACTCTCGCTCCCCCCTCCCCTCCCCCTCCCACCCCCTCCCCTCCCCCCTCCACACCTCCCTCCTCCCTTCCCTCCCCCCCACTCCCCTCCCGGTTACAATGGAAACCCTACGAGGACGGGCCCAACGGGGAAAGAGGGGTACTGGGAAAAGGGGAGGTCCCCCTCCCTCCCCCTTCTCCCCTCCCCTCCCCCTCCCTCCCCCTCCCTCCCCCCCTACCCCCCTCCCTCCCCTCTCCCTCCCCCCCTTCCCCTCTCCAACCCTCCCCTCCCCCTCCCCTCCTCCCTCCACACCTCCCTCCTCCCTCCCTCCCCCTTCCCTCCCTCCCCTCCTCCCGGTAACAATGGAAACCCTACGAGGACGGGCCCAACGGGGAAAGCGGGGTACTGGGAAAAGGGGAGGTCCCCCTCCCTCCCCCTTTCCCCCCTCCCCCTTTCCCCCCTCCCTACCCCCCTCCTTCCTCTCTCCCTCCCCCCTCCCCTCCCCTCCTCCCTCCTCCCTCCCCCCTCCCTCCCCCTCCCCCTCCCCCCCTCCATCCCCCTCCCTTCCTCCTTCCCTCCCCCTTCCCTCCCCCCTCCCTCCCCTCTCCCTCCCCATCCCCCTCCCCCCCCTTCCCCCTCCCCTCCCCCCTCCACTCCACCCTCCCCTCCCCCCCTTCCCTCCCTCCCATCCTCCCGGTTACAATGGAAACCCTACGAGGACGGGCCCAACGGGCACACTTGTGCTAGTATACTATTAAAACAGATCTTGTAGATTTGTATCAGGATTTGTGTATATATCAGTGATTCCGGCAAAACGGTAAACCGTGGCGCCACGGTTTTTGCACCGCTTTGATCACCAACCTCCCGGCTGACCGGCCGCGATATTTTCATTTAATTTGTTCGTATGTTTTTTAAGTTACAGAGGTTTTAAAGCGCTGCCCCCCCCCTTATTGAAGTTTCTATAGGGGGCACTGCGGTGCGGATTTAGTCTTCAGCGTGTGATGTCACAATGGACAAGCAGCTGCTATTGGGTGTCTGCTCTTTACAAATTTACATCTTTTTATTTTTAACCTTTCTTTTCCAAGGTCTTCAGCTTGTGACGTCACAATGCTTGTGTGAGATGGTTGCAACATTGTTGCGAAAGGCAGCTGATTGTTTTTTAAAGTTGTGTTTTTTATTGCAAGTCATTTAACATACACAGATCAGCATGGGGCCCCTATGCTCGTGGGCCACGGGGGCAAGTGTTTCGAAAAAAGAAAGGGGAGGTCCCCCTTCCCCCCTCAACCCCTCCCTCCCCTCCCCCACTCCCTACCCACTCCCTCCAACACCCCCTTCCCCCTCCCCTCCCACCCCATCCCCCCTCCCCTACCACCCCTTCCCCCTCCCCTCCCCTCCCCTCCTCCCTCCCTCCCCCCTCCCTCCCCGCCTCCCAGTTACAATGGAAACCCTACGGGGACGGGCCCAACGGGGAAAGAGGGGTACTGGGAAAAGGGGAGGTCCCCCTCCCTCCCTCCCCTCCCCCCTCCCTCCCCTCCCCCCTCCCTCCCCCCTACCCCCCTCCCTCCCCTCTCCCTCCCCTCTCCCTCCCCTCCCCCCTCCCCCCTCCCCCTCCCCCTCCCCTCCTCCCTCCACAACTCCCTCCTCCCTCCCTCCCCCTTCCCTCCCTCCCCTCCTCCCGGTTACAATGGAAACCTTACGAGGACGGGCCCAACGGGGAAAGAGGGGTACTGGGAAAAGTGGAGGTCCCCCTCCCTCCCCCCTTCCCCCCTCCCCTCCCTCCCCCTCTCCCTCCCCCTCCCCCCTTCCCCCCTCCCCCACTCCCCTCCCCTCCCCCTCCCCCCCTAACCCCCTCCCTCCCCTCTCCCTCCCCTTCCCCACCACTCCCCTCCCTCCCCCTCCCCTCCTCCTTCCACACCTCCCTCCTACCTACCTCCCCCTTCCCTCCCTCCCCTCCTCCCAGTTACAATGGAAACCCTACGAGGACGGGCCCAACGGGGAAAGAGGGGTACTAGGAAAAGGGGAGGTCCCCCTCCCTCCCCCTTCCCGCCTCCCCTCCCCCTCCCTCCCCCTCCCCTTACCCCTCTCCCTCCCCCTCCCCTCCCTTTCCCCCTCCCCTCCCCCCTCCCTCCCCCCTACCCCCCTCCCTCCCCCCTCCCCTCCCCTCCCTCCCCCTCCCCCCTCCCTCCCCCTCCCCTTCTCCCTCCACACCTCCCTCCTCCCTCCCTCCCCCTTCCCTCCCTCCCCTCCTCCCGGTTACAATGGAAACCCTACGAGGACGGACCCATCGGGGAAAGAGGGGTACTGGGAAAAGGGGAGGTGCCCCTTCCTCCCCCCCTCCCCTCCCCCCTCCCACTCCCTCCCCCCTACCCCCTCCCTCCCCCCTCCCCTCACCTCCCTCCCCCCTCCCTCCTCCCTACCCCCTCCCTCCCCTCTCCCTCCCCCATCCCCCTCCCTCCCCCTTCCCTCCCCCCACCCTCCCCCTTTCCTCCCCCCACCCTCCCCCTTCCCTCCCACCCACTCCCCTCCCGTTTACAATGGAAACCCTACGAGGACGGGCCCAACGGGCACACTTGTGCTAGTCTATATACTACTAAAACTCAGATCTTGTGTTATATATATATATAACACTGATGTCGGCTGAATACGGCAATTCCGGCAAAACGGTGAACCGTAGCGCCACGATTTCTGTACCGCCTTAATCAGCATGCGGTTCGCTGCTGGAAAATGATATTTTTATTTAATTCGGACGCATATTTTTTAAGTTACAGAGGTTTAAAAGTGCTGCCCCCCCTGATTTATCGAAGTTTTGACAGAAGGGGGGCGCTGCGGTGCGGATTGTGATGTCACAATGCCCCTGTGAGATGGACTCGAGCTGACCCCCCTTCCCCCCCCCCAGCGGTATTCAGCGTGTGACGTCACAATGCCCCTGTGCTACATTGTTGCGAAGAGCTGTCAAGTCAAGTCCATTTTATTTGTATAGCACATTTAAAAACAACCCACGTTGACCAAAGTGCTGTACATCTGATTAGGTACTAAGGAAAAAATGAAACATACAGTGGCACGCAAACAGTTCACAGCGCCTCCTCAATGAGCCTCAAACGCTAGGGAGTAGAAATAGGTTTTGAGCCTGGACTTAAAGGAGTCGATGGAGGGGGCAGTTCTGATGGGGAGAGGGATGCTCTTTCCACCCTCCCCCTCTCTCCCTCCCCCCTCCCCCCTTTCCCCCCTCCCCCCCTTTCCGCCCTCCCCTTCCACCCTCCCCTCCCCTCCCCCCTCCCTCCCCCTTCCCTCCCCCCACTCCCCTTCCCCCTTCCCCCTCCCCTCCTCCCTCCACACCTCCCTCCTCCCCCCCTCCCCCTTCCCTCCCTCCCCTTCTCCCGGTTACAATGTAAACCCTACGAGGACGGGCACAATGGGGAAAGAGGGGTACTGGGAAAAGGGGAGGTCCCCCTCCCTCCGCCCTTCCCCTCCCCCCTCCCTCCCCCTCCCCCTCTCTCCCTCCCCCTCCCCCTCTCTCCCTCCCCCCTTCCCCCCCTCCCCTTCCCCCCCTCCCATCCCCTACCCCCTCCCTCCCCCTCCCCTCCTCCCTCCACACCTCTCTCTCTCCCCCTTCCCTCCCTCCCCTCCTCCCGGTTACAATGGAAACCCTACGAGGACGGGCCCAACGGGCACACTTGAGATGGGTGCTACAGTGAGAAGCACTATGTGACCGCGAATGTTTCAAAACAAGCACTTAAAAAGCACTTATCTCTTTTTAAAGTATATTTTTTTATTGCAAGTCACTTAACATACACAGATCAGCATTGTGCCCATATGCTCGTGGGCCACCGGGGCAAGTGTTTCGAAAAAAGCACTGAGAGTGTGTATGGGGAGAGAGAGAATGGGGGGGGGGGGGGGGGTCTGTGAATGGGGACTGGGGACAACAGGGGTCGTTGCGGAGGGGGCTTGGTGGTGGGGGAAAGAGGGGTACTGGGAAAAGGGGAGGTCCCACTTCCCCCATCAACCCCTTCCTCCCCCCTCCTTCCCACCTCCATCCCCACTCCCTCCCCCCCTCCCTCCCCCCTCAATCCCAACCTCCATCACCACTCAGCCCCTAACTCCCCCCCTCCCTCCTTCCCTCCATCCCACCCTCCCCCACTCCCTCCCCCCTCCCTCCACCATTCCATCCCTCTCCCCCTCCCCCCTCCTTCCACATCCCTCCACCCCTCCCGGTTACAATGGAAACCCTACAGGGACGGGCCCAACGGGGAAAGAGGGGTACTGGGAAAAGGGGAGATCCCCCTCCCTCCCCCCTTCCCCCTCCCTCCCCCCTCCCCCCTACCCCCCCTCCCCTCTCCCCCTCCCTCCCCCTACCCCTTCACTCCCCCCTTCCCCCCTCCCCTCCCTCCCCCCTCCTCCCTCCCTCCCCCTTCCCTCCCTCCCCTCCTCCCGGTTACAATGGAAACCCTACGAGGACGGGCCCAACGGGGAAAGAGGGGTACTGGGAAAAGGGGAGATCCCCCTCCCTCCCTCCCCCCTCACTCCCCCTTACCTCCCCCCTACCCCCCTCCCTCCCCTCTCCCTCCCTCCTCCCCCCTTCCCCCCCTCCCCTCCCCCTCCCCTCCCCTCCTCCCTCCACACCTCCCTCCTCCCTCCCTCCCCCTCCCCTCCCTCCCCTCCTCCCGGTTACAATGGAAACCCTACGAGCACGGGCCCAATGGGGAAAGAGGGGTACTGGGAAAAGGGGAGGTCCCCCTCCCTCCCCCCTCACTCCCTTCTCCCTCCCCCCTCCCTCCCCCTCCCCTTCCCCCCTCCCTCCCCTTCCCCCCTCCCCTCCCTCCCCCTCCCCCCTACCCCCTTCCCTCCCCTCTCCCTCCCTCCCTTCCCCCCTCCCCTCCCCCCCTCCCTCCCCCTCCCCTCCCCCCTCCACACCTCCCTACTCCCTCCCTCCCCCTTCCCTACCCCCACTCCCCTCCCGGTTACAATGGAAACCCTACGAGGACGGGCCCAACGGGCACACTTGTTCTAGTATACTATTAAAACTCAGATCTTGTGAATATGTTTGTATCGGGATTTCATTATATATCAATAGACAATAGACAATAGACAATAGGTGCAGGAGTAGGCCATTCAGCCCTTCGAGCCAGCACCGCCATTCAATGCGATCATGGCTGATCACTCTCAATCAGTACCCCGTTCCTGCCTTCTCCCCATACCCCCTCACTCCGCTATCCTTAAGAGCTCTATCCAGCTCTCTCTTGAAAGCATCCAACGAACTGGCCTCCACTGCCTTCTGAGGCAGAGAATTCCACACCTTCACCACCCTCTGACTGAAAAAGTTCTTCCTCATCTCCGTTCTAAATGGCCTACCCCTTATTCTCAAACTGTGGCCCCTAGTTCTGGACTCCCCCAACATTG
>NW_027602414.1:0-36682 GCF_053455715.1 Rhinoraja longicauda
TATTGTAAGTCACTTAACATACACAGATCAGCATGGGGCCCCGGGCAAGTGCCCATCAGGCCCATGCGTTAAGACGGCCCTGCTTCCAACGGCTGCACGGTAGCGCAGCGGTAGAGTTGCTGCTTTACAGCGAATGCAGCGCCGGAGACTCAGGTTCGATCCTGACTACTGGTGCTGCACTGTAAGGAGTTTGTACGTTCTCCCCGTGACCTGCGTGGGTTTCCTCCGAGATCTTCGGTTTCCTCCCACACTCCAAAGACGTACAGGTATGTAGGTTAATTGGCTGGGTAAATGTAAAAATTGTCCCTAGTGGGTGTAGGATAGTGTTAATGTACGGGGATCGCTGGGCGGCACGGACTTGGTGGGCCGAAAAGGCCTGTTTCCGGCTGTATATATATGATATGATATGATATGAAGTGCAGGCTGGCTTGTGTAGATTTAGTCGCGGCCCCACCTACTCATCTTGCCATCTTCCAGAATAACCTGTGCAGTTTATTGCAGTTTGCACAACGTTGGGAAGATGATACTAATAATAATAATAATGCATTTTATTTATATAGCGCTTTTCATATACTCAAAGACGCTTTACAGAGATTTTGAGATACTGATGTCTTTGGCGTAACTCAGTGGGTTAGGCAGTATGTGTGAGAGTGTGTGTGTATGTCTGTGTGCATGTGAGAATGAGTGTGTGCGTGTGCATGTGTAAGTGTAAGTATGTGCAAGTGTGGGTGTATGTGCAAGAGTGTGTGTATATGCAAGAGTGTGCGTGTGTATGTGGATGTATGTGCAAGAGTGTGTGTATGTGCAAGAGTGAGAGTGTGCATGTGTAAGTGTGTGTTTGTGCAAGAGTGTGAGAATGTGTGTGTGCAAGAGTGTGAATGTGCGTGTGTAAGTGTGTGTTTGTGCAAGAGTGTGTGTATGTGCAAGAGTGTGTGTGAATGTGCATCTGTGCATGAGAGTGTGTGTGCTTATGAGACTGTGTTTGTGCGTGTGAAACTGTGCAAGACTGCGTGCATGTGCGAAACTGCATGCGTGTGTCTGTGTGTGAAACTGCGTGTTCATGTGTGTGAGACTGGGTGCGTGCTTGTGAATCTGTGTGCGTGTGAAATTCTATGTGTAAGTGCGTGTGTGTGTGTGAGACTGCGTGTGTGAGTCTGAAGAAGGGTCTTGACCCATCTCTTCAGCCATTCCTTCTGCCTGACCCGCTGAGTTACTCCAGCATTTTGTGTCGCTACCTTCGGTGTAAACCAGCATCTGCAGTTCCTTGTTATTGTGTGTCTATCTGTAGTTCCTGCCAACACGTGATGCTTTTGGTATGTTTTGATCTGTCATCGAGCTACCAGATTGCTGCCTGGGTCAGGAGTTAGCTACAGTCTCAGAATTAAAAGATTTTCCTTTCGGAAGGAGATGAGGAAGAATTTCTTTAGTCAGAGGGTGGTGAATCTGTGGGATTCTTTGCCACAGAAGGCTGTGGAGGCCAAGTCAGTGGATATTTTCACGGCAGAGAATTTTGATTAGTACGGGTGTCAGGGGTTATGGGGAGAAGGCAGGAGAATGGGGTTAGGGGGGAGAGATAGATCAGCCACGATTGAATGGCGGAGTAGACTTGATGGGCCGAATGGCCTAATTCTGCGTCTATCGCTTATGAAATGCCTTGAGTTTAAAATTCTCATCGTTTTCAATCCTTCCGTGCCTTGTACACTGGACGTATTCAAGAGCGAGTTGGATGTAGCTCTTGGGGCTAACGGAATCAAGGGATATGGGGAGAAAGCAGGAATGGAGTACTGATTGTGGATGATCAGACATGATCTTATTGAATCGTGGTGTTGGTTTAAAGGGCCGAATGGCCTACTGCATTATTTCCCATGTTGTTCAAACTTCAAACCTGACCGCTCTCCCAGTAACCCTCTGGGATAGTAGGACTCTATTTCCCAGCTCTAACCTTTCTGTATTTTATCACATCTACCTTTGCTCTTTGTCCTTCCAGCTGATAACATCTTTAGCTCTGCTGTGCAATTCTGAGACTTCAACACCTCCAGGTCCCTTCACTTCTAACTTCAGATGTCACCTTCCACCAAAGCTGCCCCAGCTTTAGGTTTTTATTATTGTCACGTGTACCAAGGTACCAAGGCTTTACCCTGCACTGAACGTTATTCCCTTATGCAATACAATACAATACAATATATCTTTATTGTCAACGAGATTGGGAATTCACCTTCCATACGATGCAATAAATTTCAAGTAGGTCTGTGCCGGTTCACTGTGCGATGTGACCATCCGGCTCAGCAGGACCGACCGGTTCATAGCAGCTATGGCCCTGGGGATGAAGCTGTTCCTGAGTCTGGAGGTCCGATGGTAGAAGTTCGAACAGACTGTTGCAGGGGTATGAGGAGTCTTTGTGGATGCTGGTGGCTTTTCTGAGGCATTGTGTGTTGTAGATGCCCTCCAAGGCTGGTAGCTGTGTTCCGATAGTCTTTTGAGCTCTTGGGACTACCCGCTGTAGAGCTTTCCTCTCTGCCTCCGTGCAGCTGAAGTACCACACAGGGATGCCTTGCGTTAGGATGCTCTCTATGGTGCAGCGGTAGAAGGTCGACAGCAGCTGTTGGGGTAGACCAGACTTTTTCAGTGTCCACAGGTAGAACAGTCGTTGCAGTGCCTTCTTGACCAGCGCAGCAGTGTTATTGGACCATGTTAGGTCCTCCGAAATGTGAGTGCCCAGAAACTTGAAGCTGGACATTCTCTCCACATTGTCCCCGTTGATAAAGATCGGGGCATATTCCCCGTTATGTGACCTACGGAAGTTGATGATCAGCTCCTTGGTCTTGGAGGTGTTTAGGGATAGGTTGTTATCAGAGCACCAGTCCACCAGGTGCTGCACCTCCGCTCTATAGTTTGTTTCATCACCGTTGGTGATCAGCCCGATCACCGTTGTGTCGTCTGCAAACTTGACAATGGTGTTGGTGTTGAATGCAGGAACACAGTCGTGTGTGAAGAGGGAGTAGAGCATGGGGCTCAGAACACAGCCCTGTGGTGTGCCGGTACTCGGGGTGTATCGATACGCTGTAAATGGGTCGAATGTAATCATGCAGACACAAAAAGCTGGGGCAACTCAGCAGGACAGGCAGCATCTCTGGAGAGAAGGAAGGGGTGACGTTTCGGGTCGAGACCCTTCTTCAGACTGGCTAGGGATAAGGGAAACGAGAGATATAGACGGTGATGTGGAGAGATAAAGAACAATGAATGAAAGATATGTAAAATAAGTAACGATGATAAAGGAAACAGGCCATTGTAAGCTGTTTGTTGGGTGAAAACGAGAAGCTGGTGTGACTTGGGTGGGGGAGGGATAGAGAGAGAGAGGGAATGCCGGGGCTACCTGAAGTGAGAGAAATCAATATTCGCACCACTGGGCTACAAGCTGCCCGAGCGAAATATGAGATGCTGTTCCTCCAATTTGTGTTTAACCTCACTCTGACAATGGAGGAGACCCAGGACAGAAAGGTCTGTGCAGGAATGAGCAGGAGAATTAAAGTGTCCAGCAACTGGGTTGTCTTTCTGCTGACTGGCTAGCGCACAACAAAAGCTTTTCACTGTACACGTGACAATAAACTACACTGAACTGAACTGAACTGAAAAACAGCGAAACAGTGAAAACTTTTGATTTGCATGCTATCCAATTAAATCAACGGTATCACAAAATGCTGGAGTAACTCAGCAGGTCAGGCACAATCTAGGAGAGAAGGAATGGGTGACGTTTCGGGTCGGGTCTCTCCTAGATGCTGCCTGACCTGCTGAGTTACTCCAGCATTTTGTGATACCTTCGATTTGTACCAGCATCTGTAGTTATTTTCCTATCCAATTAAATCAGATAGTTCAATCAAGCCCAACTCAAGTCCAATATGTGGAACAAAGGAGAAGATACAGAGTGCAGAATATAGTTCTCCGCATCGTAGCGCATCAGTTCCACAGACAAAGTCCAATGTCCGCAATGGGGTAGGGGTGAATCAGACAGTACCCTAGCTTGTGGAAGGACCGTTCAGAAGACAGATAACAGTTTGTGTGGTGTGGTGTCAAAGTTTAATTGATAATGGAGAGTTATTTTGTATGTTGGAGGCCTGTGATGTGTGGTGAGCTGCAGGGATCAATGTTGGAATCACTGTTGTCTGTCAGCTCTTATTAATGATTTGGAGGAGAATGTTTAGTTTAGTGTAGTTTAGAGATACAGCGAGGAAACAGGCCCTTCAGGCCCACCGAGTCCGTGCAGACCAGCAATCCCTGCACACTATCACACACACACACACACACACACACACACACACACACACACACACACACACACACACACACACACACACACACACACACACACACACACACACACACACACACACACACACACACACACACACACACACACACACACACACACACACACACACACACACACCACACAACACAACACACAACACACACACACACACACACACACACACACACACACACACACCAATTATACCAAGCCAATCAACCTACAGACCTGCACTTCTTTGGAGTGTGGGAGGAAACCGGAGCACCCGGAGAAAACCCACGCGGTCTCAGGGAGAACATACAAACTCCACACAGACAGCACCCGTAGTCAGGAGCGAACCCAGGTCTCTGGTGTTGTAAGGCAGCAACTCTACCGTTATGCCACCTCTGTAGTTGGCATGGTTAGGAAGTCTTGCAGACGAAAGATTCATTAGTACTTTATTGTCACGTGTACTGAGGCATGTTTGATATTGTTGCCAAAGTGGATGGTGAAGAAGGTTAGCGAAGAGGATGTAGATTAACCAAGATAACGGACCGGGGAATAGCAGATTAATTTTACTTCAGACCAGTATGAAATGTTCTATTTTTGGAAGTTAAATCTGGGCCGGAACTGAGCAAGTGACTGAGTGACTGAGAACGCTGTAGAACAGAGGCCCAGGGTACACGTACATGCTTCTCTGAAAGTGGAGACACAGGGTTGTGATGACGACATTTGGCACACTTGCCTTCACCGTTCAAGGACGAAGGCACAAGGAACTGCAGATGTTAGGATCCTGAGCAACTCTGAGGAGCATCTGTGGCGGGCATGGACTGACAACATCTCGGGTCAGGACCCTTCTTCAGAGTTGGGACATCATGTTGCAATATGTACAAGAGGTTCGTTAGATCGCACTGGCAGAATTATGTGCAGTTCTGGTTGCCCAGCTGTACGAAGGATGTCATTAAGCTGGGAAAGGGGCAGAAACGGTTGACAAGGATGTTTTATGGATGGACTGGTTGGCTCAAGCCTTGTTTTCCCCAGAAGCATAGGAGACTAGGGCCTGACCTCAAGGAGATGTACAAAAGTATATGGACTAAAGTAAATAGTCACAGTCTTTTCTCCAGTGTAGGCGAAGTCTGAAACTAATTGCAGTGGTAGAGTTGCTGCCTTACAGTGCCAGAGACCCGGCCGGGTTCAATCCTGACTATGGGTGCTGTCTGTACAGAGTTTAGGGAAATAACTGCAGATGCTGGTACAATTCTTCAGACGAAGGGTCTCGACCCGAAACGTCACCCATTCCCCCTCTCCTAGATGCTGCCTGACCTGCTGAGTTACTCCAGCATTTTTTTGATACTTCGGTCTGTACGGAGTTTGTACGTTCTCCCCGTGACCGCGTGATCTTCAGTTTCCTCCCACACTCCAAAGACGTACAGGTTTGTAGGTTAATTGGTTTCGTATAAATGTAAATTGTCCCCAGCGTGTGTAGGATAGTGTCAGTGTGCGGGGATCGCTGGTCAGTGCGGACTCGGTGGGCCGAAGGGCCTGTTTCCGCGCTGTATCTCTAAACTAAACTAAACTAATGAGAGTGCTGGAGAATGAGGAGGTGTACAAAATGAGGAGGTGTACAAAATCATGAGTGGAATAAATCGGGTAAACGCACAGTGTCTCGTGCCTGGTGTAGGTTCATTGAGAACCCGAGAACATAGGTTTAAGGTGAAGGGGAAAAGATTTGATACGAACCTGAGGGGTGACATTTTACACAAATGGTGGTGGGTGTATGGGATGAGCTGCCAGAGGAGGTATTATTGCAACCTTTAAGAAACATTTAGACAGGTACATGGATAGGATGGGTTTAAATGCAGGCAGGTGGGACTAGTGAGGATGGGACATGTTGGGCAGTGTGGGCCGGAGGCCCTGTTTCCACGCTGCATCACTAATGAGAGGGGGAGAGATTTAAAGGGGGACTTGAGTGGATCTGGCTAAATGGCAGGAGCGTCTCGAGGAAATGGCATGGAGTCATATGCCATTTGAAGTGTGGAAACAGGCCCTTCGGCCCAACTGAAGAGAATGAGTGTAACAAGTGAAATGAGAGCGTGGCCAGGGTGGTGTAGGTCGCTGATGATGCTGGGGGTTGCTGGTCGGCACGGACTCGGTGGGCCGAAGGGCCTGTTGCCTCTAAACTAAGCTATGTCTCTAAACTAAACTAAACTAAACTAAACTAAAGAGTAGACGCAAAAAGTTGGAATTACTCAGCAGGTCAGACAGCATTTCTGAAGAAAATAAATTGGTGTAGCTATCAGCCATGAAATTTGATTCTCAAATTAGCCTCTGGCAGATGTTTTAATGATGACACACATCCAGTGAATGGGCCTCCACTGCCCTCTGTGGCAGAGAATTCCACAAATTCACAACTCTCTGGGTGAAAATGTTTTTCCTCATCTCAGTCCTAAATGGCCTACCCCTTATTCTTAAACTGTGACCCCCCCCTGGTTCTGGACTCCCCCAACACTGGGCACATTTTTCCTGCATCTAGCCTGTCCAATCCCTTAAGAATTTTATATGTTTCTGTAAGATCCCCTCTCACCCTTCTAAATTCCAGTGAATACAAGCCCAGTCGACTCATTCACAATGGGGACCTGGCTTGGAGAAACCGCTGTGGGGACTGGGTGGGACAAGAGGGGAAGGGGCCTGTTTTGCAACTTTGACAGTGCTGTAGGTGGCTGCTATTTGTGTACATTGTGTATGCAGGCAAAGAGTCTCACTGTGCCTTGTCAGGTGTGGCAAGAAAGTGCTCCTATTCCATTCTTTCATCGTATGTCATCCATACTAAAGAAATGAGCAAGGATTGTTTGTCTCTGTTAAGTGAATTTTAAAAGAAAGTGAAGTTTTAACCGATGTGCCCTTCTCCACCCCAGGAGACCAATGTACCGAAGCACTAATGAATGATTTATCTGTTTTGTTCAGCCGCTAAGACTGAGATAAACTTCATCTTTTGGACTCCTGGGCAGGGAGGATCAGTTCCACAATCAGCAGCCACACAGGAGTGATATTCCCAACTGACGGATCTATTCAATCGACCAATGCCGTTGTTCTAGAATGGTAGTGCAAACGGCGATTGATTGTTGGCAGGTCTTGCATTGCTTCTCAAGGTGTACAGCGTTCACATTAATGAGCATTTGACATTGCATCTATGGAGCCGTTGTACTCTTGAGTTTGACTTGACTGCGACGCCCAGCGATCCCCCCCCCATACACTACCACTCAGATGGACCAAGAGATTTGTATCAGGTTTCAGGTCTTGATTTTCAAAGGACATTGCTGGTGTTTGGAGACACGGCCCCTTTGGCCCGCACCAACCAGCGATCACCCCGTACACTAGCGCTATCCCACACACACACACGGGACAGTTTGCAATTACAGAAGCCAGTTCACCTGTACGTCTTTAGGATGTGGGAGAAAAGCAGAGCACCCTGAGAAATCCCACGGGGAGAACGTACGAACTCCGTACAGACAGCACTCGTGGTCGGGATGGAACCCGGGTCTCTGGCGCTGTGAGGCAGCAACTCTACCGCTGCGCCAACGTGCCACTTTTAGTTTGAGAGGATGTCCACCTAGATTCAACTCGGTGTTATATTTTAAAAGTTATTCACATTTTAACGTTTAAATCTATCTCCCAGGGAGAGGGGAGGGGTGGATGGAGGATAATGGGGGATGGAGTGGGGGGGAGAGGAGGAGAGGGTGCTGTACCAATGCAGGAGAGGTTTGGGCCCAACGGGTCCACTTGGGCCTAGTCACTCATATTCCTGTCAATGCTTTATCCTGCCAACCTGCTTAGCTTAGTTTAATTTAGAGATACAACCTGGCCCACCGAGTTCACAACGATATAATAAAAAAAACATTAATTACCACAAAACAAGTGCCAAAACCCCCCTAAAGCCCTTGGTATAATGAAAGTCCTCCCCACTATTGAAACCATCAGGTTCTTAAACCAACACTCTGACTCTCTGTGTCAATAAGTGCTGTAAGAAAATAACTGCAGATGCTAGTACAAATCAAAGCTATTTATTCACAAAATGCTGGAGTAACTCAGCAGGTCAGGCAGCACCTCAGCATCTCAATAAACCCGTCTCCTGTCCACCTAAGGATATTATGTTATATTAAAGGTGCTATATCAGTACAAGCTGTTGCAGTTAAGTAGTGGATACGAGTGGCTTGGAAATTAGTTTAGTTTAGACATACAGTATTGGCAACATTGAAATACAGTATTGGACTTCGCCTTGCCGAGTCCACGCCGACCATCGATCACGCGTTCACACTAGTTCTATGTTATCCCCCTTTCTCACCCACTCCCTACATACCAGGGGGCAATTTCACGGAGGCCGATTACCCTACAAACCCGCACATCTTAGGGTGGAAACGCACGCGGTCACAGGGAGAACGTGCAGACTCCACACAGACAGGCAGCACCCGGGGTCAGGATCGAACCCAGGTCTCTGTGGCTGTTTCACCCTGCATGATTGGATGGAGTCAGATTATTTTGTTGGAATATTAAATGGCATTATCTTCCAGGAAATGAACAAAGTGCTGGCAGAACTCAACAGGGTCAGGCATCATCTGAGGAGGGGACTAGTGAACCTACATTTGTTTTTTAAATTCTGACCTTTGAGGGCGGCTCGGTGGCGCAGCGGTAGAGTTGCTGCCTTGCAGCGCCGGAGACCTGGGATCGATCCTGACCACGGGTGCCGTCTGTACGGAGTTTGTACGTTCTCCCCGTGACCTGCCTGGGTTTTCTCCGAGGTCTTCGGTTTCCTCCCACACTCCAAAGACGTGCAGGTTTGTAGGTTAATTGGCTTGGTGTATGTGCCAATTGTCCCTAGTGCGTGTGGGATAGTGTTAATGTGCTGGGATCGCTGGTCGGCGCGGACTCTGAGGGCCGAAAGGCCTGTTTCCGCGCTGCATCTCTGAACTAAACTAAACTAAGATGTAGGAACAAAGAACGGCAGGTGCTCGTGTCCTTTGACAACTGAGGTTGTTTTTGTTTCAAATCTGCGTGGTTTTGTACCTCCCTACAGTCCCACACCCTGGGCATACAATGTTATTCTAACTCCTGGCCTTGTGCGCAAATTCAATATTTGCCTTGCATTACCTGCTGTTGCCTTCAGCTGTCTTGACACAAAGTTTGGAATTCCATTGCTCAACACTTTTAGACCTCCTTTTGGAGACTTCTTTCCCCAAGATATATGGAGGAGAATGTCGTGGCGCTGTCCGATTCACCTCTACCCCATTGCGGACATTGGACGTTGTCTGTGGAACTGATGCGCTACAATGCTGAGAACTATATTCTGCACTCTGTATCTTCCCCTTTGCTCCACCTGTTGTACTTGAGTTTGAAGTGACTGTGTGTGGAGGAAGGAACTGCAGACGCTGGTTTACACCGAAGATAGACAGGAAATGCTGGAGTAACTCAGCGGGACAGGCAGCATCTCTGGAGAGAAGGAATGGGTGGCCTTTTGGGTTGAGACCCTTCTTCAGACTGAGAGCCAGGGGGAGAGGGAGACAGAGTTATGGACGGGTTAGGTGTGAAAACGAGAGATCAAAGGGGATGGGGATCAAGAAAAACGGTAGAATAAATCATTGTTAGCGAGGGGAAGGACAACAAGGCAGACAATTATAACATTTAATCAGGACAGTCAACTGATTCCATCTGTGTAGGGTATACACCGATCAGCCAAAACATTATGACCACTGATAGTCAAAGTGAATAACATTGATTATCTTGTTACAATGGCACCTGTCAAGGGGTGGGATATATTAGGCAGCAAGTGACCAGTCAGTTCTTGAAGTTGATGTGTTGGATGCGGGAGAAATGGGCAGGAGTAAAGACCTGAGCGACTTTGACAAGGGCCAAATTGTTCTGGCCAGACGACTGGGTCAGAGCATCTCTGAAACGGCAAGGCTTGTGGGGTGCTCCCGGTCAGCAGTGGTGAGTACCTACCGACAGTGGTCCGAGGAGGGACAAACCACAAACCGGCGACAGACAGGGTGTTGGGCGCCCAAGGCTCATCGATGCGCGAGGGCAACGAAGGCTATCCCGTCTGGTCCGAACCGACAGAAGGTCGACTGTGGCACAAGTCACAGAAAATGTTAATGGTGGTCACGGGAGGAATGTGTCACAATACACAGTGCATCGCACCCTGCTGCGTATGGGGCTGCACACGGAGCATATAGCCAGGTGGTCTGATCTGTTTGCCTAACAGAGCTTTTTACTGTACCTCAGTACACATGGCAATAATAAACCTGAACCTAAGGAGGAATACAATCCAGTTATGCAGAAAATCGGCCTGTCAGCACCAAAGTCTTAACGATGCTGGATTATCAGTGTTTTACTGTGCTTGTGGTTACTCTGCAGCCTGTTAGCCACTGTGTCAACCACTAATGTAAGGTAAAAAAATTAAAAGATGCTAATTAGACATAATTATCTTCAAAAGATATTAATGTAGTAAGTCAATATAATTCAGCAGGCAAATAAATTGCCCTTATCCAAAACGTTTTGTGATGGTCTGGGCTGCGTCCACAATTCACTGCAATTTCTTGCGGTCTTGGGTGCAGCTATTCCCAAACCAAGCTGTGATACATCCTGATAAAATGCTTTCTATAGAATGCTTTCTGAAAGGGATAGCCTGAGATGCTGAATGATCTGCAAAAGGTTTTTTTTAACCTGATAAGCGAACAGTTTTTTTCAACCTGAAATTTTTTTCAAACATTTAGAAGCAACAAAAACAGGTGTACTGCGGGAAGCATTTTATTGGAATGTATCACAGCTTGGTTTGGGAACAGCTCCACCCAAGACCGCAAGAAATTGCAGTGAAATTGCAGCCCAGACCATCACACAAACCAACCTCCCTTCCACTGACTCCATCTGCACCTCACGCTGCCTCGGCAAGGCCTGCAGCCCAGACCATCACACAAACCAACCTCCCTTCCACTGACTCCATCCACACCTCAAGCTGCCTCGGCAAGGCCAGCAGCATAATCAAGGACCAGTCTCACCCCGGCCACTCCCTCTTCTCCCCTCTCCCATCGGGCAAAAGGTATAGAAGTGTGAAAACGCACAGCTCCAGATTCAGGGACGGTTTCTTCCCGGCTGTTATCAGGCAACTGAACCGTCCTACCACAACCAGAGAGCAGTGCTGAACTACTATCTACCTCAACAGAGACCCTCGGACTAGATTTGATTGGACTTTACCTTGCACTAAACATCGTTTCCTTATCATGTATCTGTACACTGTGGACGGCTCGATTGTAATCATGTATTGTCTTTCCGCTGACCGGTTAGCACGCAACAAAAAAGCTTTTCACTGTACCTCGGTACACGTGACAATAAACTAAACTAATCCAATACGAGAATAGGGAAAATATATTTCAGTATAATGCCAGAATTAACAATCTGCCCAGTGCCTTTGGGAATGATAATATGCCTAAAACCCATTTTTAGGGGGAGGGGAAAGAAGTCTCCAAAAGGAGGTCTAAAAGTGTTGAGCAATGGAATTCCAAACTTTGTGTCAAGACAGCTGAAGGCAACAGCAGGTAATGCAAAGCAAATATTGAATAAGGCCAGGAGTTAGAATAACAAAGGACACGAGCACCTGCCGATCTTAGTTTCGTTTAGTTCAGAGATGCAGCGCGGAAACAGGCCTTTCAGCCCTCAGAGTCCGCGCCGACCAGCGATCCCAGCACACTAACACTATCCCACACGCACTAGGGACAATTTTTACATTTACACCAAGCCCATTAACCTATAAACCTGCACGTCTTTGGAGTGTGGGAGGAAACCGAAGATCTCGGAGAAAACCCACGCAGGTCATGGGGAGAACGTACAAACTCCGTACAGACGGCGCCCGTAGTCGGGATGGAACCCGGGTCTCCGGCGCTGCATTCGCTGTAAGGCAGCAACTCTACCGCTGCGCCACCGTGCCGCCCATTTTGTGCTGTAAAAATCATTTATTTTGTACGTGAATTGGGAGGCAGCTACCTGGTGGCTTTTTCCAGCTCCTTACCCTGCTGGGACAGTGGTGAGGTTATCCATGGACAACGCATTGAGGGACACACACAATAATGGGAGTTTGTGCGGGACTCTCAGTCCATGATAACCTGTCCCCTAAATAAGCTGCAGCCAGGTAGGTTGGGAGATTGGGGAACTCACCTTGATAAAGCATATCAGGTCCTTTCAAGGGCCTTTAGTTTAGAGATACAGCGCGGAAACAGACCTCTCGACCCACCCAGTTCACCCTGACAAGCGATCTCCGCACGCAAGGGGCAGCACGGCACGGTGGCGAGGCGGTAGAGTTGCTGCCTTACAGCGAATGCAGCGCCGGAGACCCGGGTTCCATCCCGACTACGGGTGCCGTCTGTACAGAGTTTGTACGTTCTCCCCGTGACCTGCGTGGGTTTGTAGGTTATTAGGTTTGGTGTAAGTGTAAATTGTCCCTAGTGCGTGTAGGATAGTGTTAATGTGCGGGGATCGCTGGTTGGCACGGACTCGGTGGGCCTGTTTCCGCGCTGTATCTCTAAACTAAACTAAACTTAACACTATCCTACACACACTAGGGTCAATTTACAATTTTACCAAACCAAGCCTGTACGTCTTTGGTGTGTGGGGGGAAACCGGAGCACCCGGAGAAAACCCACGCAGGTCACGGGGAGAACGTACGAACTCTGTACAAACAGTACCCGTAGTCAGGATAGAACTGGCGCTGTGAGGCAGGAACTCTACCGCTGTGCCACCGTGCCACTGTTACAATGACCACGCACATGAGACACATGATGGCCTCTGTTACCCGCAGAGCTGGAGTGGAAGCAAGTTAGCTCAAAGTCTAGGGGCTCGCCAAGAGGAGAGGCAGGGATTATTGGAGCTGGAACCCAGATGAGCAACTGATTACGTGACATAAACATCTCGGGTTTATACCATCCGGAACGGGCTGGTACCGAACCGGAATGCACCTGCAGTGAGGGAGGATTAGTGTTTATTTTGCCATGAGCCTGCAACTGTTTTTAATGAGAGCGCCTACAAAAAAGTCAGGTGCAGTTTTTTATTATTTTGCCAAAATGTTTACGTACAAAGACCAGGCATTCATGCAAACGCAGCCTTTGCAGATGCTGGATAACAACGAAAAAATAGGCACATAAAGTACTGGAGTATCTCAACGGGTCAGGCAGCTTCTCTGGAGGACATGGAGGGGTGATGTTTTGGGTCGAGACCCTGCTGATGTGGAGCCATAGCTTCCCCTTCCACTTACAATCCGTCTGGTTTAAAAGTGGACCAGAAACCACCTCCGTCCTTTTTCTCCAGGGATGCTTTTGACCCGCTGAGTTACTCCAGCACTTTGTGTCTTTTTTTTTGGTGTAAACCGGCTTCTGCAGTTCCTTGTCTCCATACATTCAAGCTTGTTGGGTGACAGCTTGACACTGCCACCTGAAAAACAATTGGGAGAGAGTCACGATGTGAGTTTAGCTTCTGTGTATTTGCATGGAACACTGTGATGGTGGCCACCGTATTTGTAATGGTAGTGCCAAGTTATTTAAAGTTATTTCCGTTGCCCCTTCTACTCTTGAGCCCCACTTTCAGGTCATGAACTAGAAGCTGAGTAACGCGGCGTTAAAGCAATTTTGCGTTTTTTCTCAAGTTGCTTCTTGTTATCGATTTTGTCCGCTTTGTAAATGTTCAGTCAACTCCTTCTGCACCTTGCCTTCAATATGTCCTGTCCTTTCCAACAAGCTGTAGTTTCCCAATCTGTGTGTGTGTGTGGTGTGTGTGTGTGTGTGTGTGTGGTGTGTGTGTGTGTGTGGTGTGTGTGTGTGTGTGGACAAATTATAGTCATGATTTCCAATTAATATCTTATCTTGTTTTGCTATTAGCAAAACTTTTTTCTGAGACCAATAATCTAAAAAATGTCTGATTTTCTTTTGTACATTTAAAAAAAAGAATCAAGTTTCTCCTTGTTTCTGTTCAGGGCAATATCACCTCACCAATGTTAAACACCAACGTCAATTATTTTGTTTACTTTGAAAAGAGCTGTGTGCATAAAAATGTCCACCACTGATTTTAGACAATAGGTGCAGGAGGAGGCCATTCAGCCCTTCAAGCCGGCACCACCATTCAATGTGATCACGGCTGACCATCCATCTGATGTTCCGGCACCTCCTTTAATCCGGATAAAATTTCAAGAGCGCCCACTTTGCGGGCTGGTATCTCGGTCCCTCCCTCGGCGGCCTAGGCGGAACGTTCCGGTAACGTTGGACTCCGCTCGGAGGCCACCACCTCTGTTGGTCTGGAAACACGGATAATCCAGAAAGACTCTGGGAACCAAAGAGTAGTGGACCTTAGGAAAAACAACCGCAGGTGCAGCAGGTTTAAATCGAAGGTAGACACAAAACGCTGGAGTAACACAGCGGGTCAGGCAGCATCTCGGGAGTAGGAAAAGTAGACATACTTTGAGGAGAATCCGCAGTGGAATGGCAGGAGTGTAGGAAAAAAACTGCAGATGCTAGGAGAACTTATCGAAACGTATAAGATTATTAAGGGGTTGGACACGTTAGAGGCAGGAAACATGTTCCCAACGTTGGGGGAGTCCAGAACAAGGGGCCACAGTTTAAGAATAAGGGGTAGGCCATTTAGAACTGAGATGAGGAAAAACTTTTCCAGTCAGAGAGTTGTGAATCTGTGGAATTCTCTGCCTCAGAAGGCAGTGGAGGCCAATTCTCTGAATGCATTCAAGAGAGAGCTAGATAGAGCTCTTAAGGATAGCGGAGTCAGGGGGTATGGGGAGAAGGCAGGAACGGGGTACTGATTGAGAATGATCAGCCATGATCACATTGAATGGCGGTGCTGGCACGAAGGGCCGAATGGCCTCCTCCTGCACCTATTGTCTAAGTCTGAAGAAGGGTCTCGAGAACCCGTTCCTTCTCTCCTGTGACGCTGCCTGACCCGCTGAGTTACTCCAGCATTTTGTGTCAACCTTATGAATTACTTCACACTAATGGTGCAGTAACTTTAGCAAATTAAGTGGGAAGTGAATGATTAAATTAGCTGAACATGCCTCCCTTGCCATTCCCAACTTGACATCGTTGCAGTGCGTACCATATAGTTCAGTTTAGAGATACAGAGCCCACTGAGTCCGCACCGGCCAGCGATCCCTGCACATCAACACTGCCCCACACACAACACGGACAATTTACAATTGATACCAGAGCCAACTAACCTACAAACTTGTACGTCTTTGGAATGTGGGAGAAAACCGAAGAACTCGCAGGAAGCTCCGGCAGGTCACGGGGAGAACGTACCAACTCCGTACAGACAGCACCTGTAGTGGGGATCGAGCCGGGGTCTCTGGCGCTGTGAGGCAGCAACTCTGCCGCTGCGCCACCGTGCCGCCCTTCCACAGGAGATTAGTGACTTCACTGGTGGTGACGTCAGTCACTGCTTCTGTTCCATGGATCCTCGTGGGAAGAGAGATTTCTTGCTGGATCGTCGTACCTTCTCCAGCCAGCTCTTGATAAGAATGGAGCCGCTCCTTTAGGCAATTGGGAAAGAGTTCAAGCCTTGTCTCCTCCACTGCATGACCCAGGTCAATCCAACCTCGGTGCACAGACATTACTTGAGTAATTGCCCATTGAGTAACTCAGCGGGACAAGCAGCATCTCCGGAGAGAAGGAATGGGTGACGTTTCGGGGCGAGACCCTTCTTCACACGAAACGTCACCCATTCCCTCTCTCCAGAGATGCTGCCTGTCCCGCTGAGTTACTCCAGCATTTTGTGTCTACCTTCGATTTAAACCAACATCTGCAGTTCTTCCCAACACATGCTTTCTGTTTTGCAAATGTAGAAAACTTAGAAAGCGCAAGACATATTTTGGATCATTCTCATCAGAGGTCGCAACAACGGCCTGAAAAAATGTATTCAATTCAAGCGCTCCACATGTAGTAAGGTCTGAGGAAGGGTGTGGACCCGAAACGTCACCCATTCCTTCTCTCCAGAGATGCTGCCTGTCCCGCTGAGTTACTCCAGCATTTTGTGTCTATCTTCGGTGTAAACCAGCATCTGCAGTTCCTTCCTACACTTATTGTTAGACTTGTTTGTGCCTACTAAGCTTTTAACTTTTATTTTGGAAGTGCGAACTGCAAGCAGCTTATTTGAGATATCTGTTGAGTGAACCAAAATTAGAAGCTGGGAGAAAAATATGAAATTGGTTTTAAAATTGGATTGACTCTGAAAAGTGAGAGATTTAATTGTGTCGTTGAAATTGACACTAGCTCCATGCTGTGTAGCTACAAACTAAAATAAGATTCATCTTTCATAAAAAGGAACAAACATTATCGGGTCGGCACGGTGGCTCAGTACTTGAGTTTCTGCCTCACAGCGCCGGAGACCCAGGTTCGATCCCGACTACGGGTGCTGTCTGTACGGAGTTTACACGTTCTCCCCGTGACCTGCGTGGGTTTTCTCCGGGTGCTCCGGTTTCCTCCCACACTCCAAAGACGTGCAGGTTTGTAGGCTAATTGGCTTGGTATAAATGTAAATTGTCCCTTGTGTGGGTGTAGGATAGTGTTAGTGTGGGGATCACTGGTCAGCACGGACTCGGTGGGCCGAAGGGCCTGTTTCCGTGCTGTATCTCTAAACTAAACTAATTGAATTATAGGTTGAAGTATGCAATCATAAATTAACTTATTTATATGAATATATATGGCAAATATGTGAGAATTTGGGAGAAATTTTATAGCTAATAGGTTAGGGAAATCATATTGTAACATGGGATTTACAATGCATGGATTTTAATTTCTTTGCCTGACATTTTTACAGAATAACTATTGCTTTGTTTAGATCATTGTTAATTTTTTTCAACAAAATCTTATTTAATGGGATTTATGGGATTTTCCCATGGTATTTAGGAGGTGAGGGTTTATTCTGAAGAAGGGTTCCGACCTGAAACGTCACCCATTCCTTCTCTCCAGAGATGCTGAGTTGCTCCAGTTTTTTGTGCCTCTCTAAGGTTTATTATTGTTGTGTGTGGAATAGCTCGCTCGAGTGAATGCACAGCATCTTTTACCCAGGGTAGGGGAATCACGAACCAGAGAACATTGGTTTAAGGTGGGAGGGAAAAGATTTAATAGGAACCTGCTGGGCAACCTTTTCACACGGAGGGTGGTGGGTGTATGGAACGAGCTGCCGGAGGTTGGGCTGGATGAGGTAGTTGAGGCAAGTTAGGGTTACAGCTCCAGGCACGGCACGGTGGCGCAGCGGTAGAGTTGCCGCCTTACAGCGCCACAGACCCGAGTTCCATCCTCACTACGGGTGCTGTCTGTACGGAGTTTGTACGTTCTTCCTGTAATCACGTGGGTTTTCTCCAGGTGCTCCGGTTTCCTCCCACGTTCCAAAGACGTGCAGGTTTGTAGGTTAATTGACTTCAGTAAAATTGTAAATTGTCCCCAGTGTATGTCGGTGTATTAGTCTATGGGGAGATCATCGGTCAGCATGGTCTCTTTGGCAGAACTCTATTCCACTTAAATGCCCTTAAGGTTACAGTGTACAAAGGGGAATGTGATTATACTCCACAAATGCATTCTAGGGTGCCTTTCGTAGCAAAGATTGACTGATGTTTTGTTTGCTTGTCCTTTGCTGGTGATACTTGTTAACAATAGATGCTTTATACACGGCACGTTGGATTGTAGTTTGAGGAGAGAATGAAGTCTGCTATTCATTCCATTCCACTTCCATTCCAATTAGAACCATACCAGAACCTAGAGAGACTGAGAAGCCATGGTCCTCCACCAGCATATTGCCTGGGTTTATAATCCTCGCTGTTTTGCCTTGTTGGCTGTGTGACCACATCTCATTAGTTCATGTGAAAGGGGCAGATTTGTGTCATGTGGTCCCTCGGGTCTACTCAATCGTGGCTGATCTATCTTCCCCTCTCAACCCCATTCTCCTGCCTTCTCCCCATAACCACTGACACCCTGCAGTTCTGCAGTGAGATTGGTTGCCACTGACATGTGTTAACATTGATGTCTGCCATGGTTAACTGCTTTGGACGGATCACTGATTAATATATATCTCATGAAACAGATTTAGCAACATGGAAAATAGGTGCAGGAGTAGGCTGTTCGGCCCTTCAAGCCAGTACCACCATTCAATTTGATAATGGCTGATCATTCAGAATCAGTACCCCGTTCCTGCTTTCTCCCCGTATCCCTTGATTCCGTTAGCGCTAAGAGCTAAATCTAACTCTCTCTTGAAAACATCCAGTGAATTGGCCTCCACTGCCTTCTGTGGCAGAGAATTCCACAGATTCACAACTCTTATTGACCCCTTATTCTTAAGCTGTGACCCCTGGTTCTGGACTCCCCCAACATTGGGAACATTTTTCCTGCATCTAGCCTGTCCAATCCTTTAAGAATTTCATATGTTTCTATAAGATTCCCTCTCATCCTTCTAAATTCCAGTGAATACAAGCCCAGTCGACCCATTCTTTCATCAAACGTCAGTCCCGCCATCCCGGGAATTAACCTGGTGAACCTACGCTGCACTCCCTCAATAGCAATAATGTCCTTCCTCAAATTAGGAGACCAAAACTGCACACAATACTCCATGTGCGGTCTCACCAGCGCCCTGTACAACTGCAGTAGGACCTCCTTGCTCCTAAACTCAAATCCTCTCGCAATGAAGGCCAACATGCCATTAGCTTTCTTCACTGCCTGCTTACTTCCTTGGAGTAACTCAGCGGGAAGGGTCTCGACCTGAAACGTCACCCATTCCTTCTCTCCAGAGATGCTGCCCGACCCGCTGAGTTACTCCAGCACTCTGTGAAACGTCACCTATCCATGTTCTCCAGAGATGCTGCCTGACCCGCTGAGTTACTCCAGCACTCTGTGAAACGTCACCTATCCATGTTCTCCAGAGATGCTGCCTGACCTGCTGAGTTACTCCAGCACTCTGTGAAACGTCACCTATCCATGTTCTCCACAGATGCTGCCCATCCCGCTGAGTTACTCCAGCACTTTGCGTCCATCTCATGAAACGCAAAGTTAACCAGCTTGTCAAGGACTCTACTGTTGTGGTCAGTGTCACCAGCGCTTCTTGTTTTGTTAAAAAAGACACAGAGTCCAGAGTGACTAAGCAGGTCAGGCAACATCTATCAACACAGTTTTCTATTCTTCTGCCCAAACCGGTCTGGTAATCTTTCTTCAAAAAACACCTTTTTGTTGCAGCTTAGCTTTCTCTTTTCAGGTTAAGGTGTAGGTTTATTATTATTGTCACGTCAGTGAAAGGCATGTCATCCAATCCGATAATCCTATACCTCAATACAATCAAGGCAAACTCATTTACGACATTTTAAAGACATTTGGACAGGTACACGAATAGGAAAGGTTTAGAGGGATGAAGGCCAAATGTAGGCAGGTGGGGCTGTTGCAGTTGGTTGGCGTGGGCAATTTGGGCTGCAGGGCCTGTTTCTATGCTGTTTGACTCTATGCGCGGCACAGTGGGGCAGTGGTATAGTTGCTATCTCAGTGCCAGAGATCCGGGCTTGGTCCTTACTACGGGTGCTGTCTGTACGGAATTTGTATGTTCGTCGTGTGACCCATGTGGGCTATCTCCGGTTTCCTCCATCACTCCAAAGACGTGCAGGTTTGTAGGTTAATTGGCTTGGTATAAATGTAAATTGTCCCTAGTGTGTGTAGGATAGTGTTAGTGTGCGGGGATCGCTGGTCGGCGCGGACTCGGTGGGTGAAGGGCCAGTTTCTGTGCTGTATCTCTAAACTAAATTAAACTAAACTAACAGAATCAACAATAGGTGGAGCGAAGGAAAAGATCCAGATTGCAGAATGTGGGCTACTTGTGATGGGATAACTGATAAATGATAAAGTGTGCAAGAGTATTGTGAGCAGTGTTGGGCCCCATATCTGAGGATGGACGTGCTGGCATTGGAGAAGGCCCAGAGAAGGTTTACGAGAATGATCGCGGGGATGACTGCTTTCACGTATGATGAGCGTTTAATGGCACTGGGCCTGTACTCGCTGGAGTTTGGAAGGTAGGGTTCGATCCCGACTACGGGCGCTGTCTGTACGGAGTTTGTACGTTCTCCCCGTGACCTGCACGGGTTTTCTCCAAGATCTTCGGTTTCCTCCCACACTCCAAAGACGTGCAGGTTTGTAGGTGGATTGACTTGGTAAATCTATAAACTGTCCCCAGTGGGTGTAGGATCGTGTTAAAAGAATGTGTGGGGATCGCTGGTCGGCGCGGACCGGGTGGGCCGAGAGGGCCTGTTACCGCGCTGTATCTCTAAACTAAACTAAAACTAAAAATATGTGTGAATGCACAAATCCTAATGATGAGCGTGGCTGATGCTGGCCTCCAAGGAGAGGATTTCACAGCAGTGTTGTTGGACCGTTTGCCTGTTGAGCCCATGCCAGGTTAGACTGACCAAGTCTGGCAGCTTCCTGCATTTCACTTGGGACTACAAGCTGTGAAGGAGAAGTTTTAGGAAATTCCTAACTCTTGGATAAACAGCCTGGGAACATCGAGTCCACGCCGACCATCGATCACCTGTTCACGCCAGTTCAACGCTATACCGAGGAGCTGTCTGTGTGGAGTTTGCACTGTTTGTGTGTGGAGTTTACACGCACAACTCCCTGTGACCGTGTGGGTTTCATCTGGGTGCTCCGGTTTCCTCCCACGTCCCCATAACACGAGAGTTTGTCAGTTAATCACCCCTCTGTAAATTGCCCCCTGGTGTGTAGGGAGTGGATGGGAAAGTGGGATAACATGGAACCAGTGTGAAGGAACGGGCGATCGCTGGTCGGCGTGGACTCGGTGGGCTGAAGGGCCTGTATCTCTAAACCAAGCTAAACGTTGACATCCGTCGCGAGCAGGGGCTGTGGAATGGCGGGCTGCCAACGGTAGTTTGGGATTTACGATCAGAAGGTCATATTTGAGCAGGGCTTGGGCGATCACATTGAAATCAGCTTCCTTGGAGTTGCCAGGAGATCTGTTTAAAGAAGATTAAAACTAATTTAGTGGGCTTAGCCTGACATTGGCCACAGCTCGCTGCGTTGGTCTGAATTAGCAATGTTGGATACCTGTAAACATGTATGTATGATTCCAGTGGCCTGACATTTGGGTGGTTGGAGGAATTCAGTTGCCTGAGACTGCTTTCACAATCGCTGCTAGTCAGAGGGTTGTGAACCTGTGGGATTCTTTGCCACAGAAGGTTGTAGAGGCCAAGTCAGTGGATATTTCTAAGGCAGAGATGGATAGATTCTTGATTAGTGCGGGTGTCAGAGGTTATGGGGAGAAGGCAGGAGAATGGGGTTAGGAGGGAGAGATGGATGAGCCATGATTGAATGGTGGAGTAGACCTGATGGGCCGAATGGCCTAATTCTGCACCTATCGCTTATGACCTTATGCACGCCATTCTTGTGAATTTAAAACATTGGTGTGGATCCCTCTCTAGAGTCACAGCAAAAGAATGGCAATTGTATTGCGCACGGTGGTGCAGCGGTAGAGTTGCTGCCTCACAGCGCCGGAGACCCGGGTTCCATCCCCACTACGGGTGCCGTCTGTACAGCGTTTGTACGTTCTCCCCGTGACCTGCGTGGGTTTTCTCCAAGATCTCCGGTTTCCTCCCACACTCCAAAGACATACAGGTCCTTAGGTTAATTGGTTGGGTATAAACGTAAATTGTCCCCAGTGTGTGTAGGATAGTGTTAGTGTGCAGGGATCGCTGGTCGGCACGGACTTGGTGGGCCGAAGGGCCTGTTTCTGCACTGTACTAACCTAAACTAAATAGAACTGATAAATGCAAAATGATGTGGCACAAGGCAAGACGAAATGGAACCTTTGAAAGAAATCTGATCAGAGAACGCGTTTAGTTAATTAAGGAGGTAAAGATGAAATCTGTCCCCATTTTGGAAAAAGACATTCTGTTCTTTTAATGTGAAAGGCATATTTACAGTGTGATATGATTGTGTAGTATGTTTCCATGGTGTGAAAACTCTACACAAACAGGGCAATGGACAGGAAGTTGATCCCATCTCTCCATGTAGCTCATACCCTGGAATCCAGAAAATAGACACAAAGTGCTGGAGTAACTCAGCAGAACAGGCAGCATCTCTGGATAGACTAGTGGCCATTTACAACATATATTAATGATTTAGATGAAGGAATTGAAAGTACCATTAGCAAATTTGCAGATGACACAAAGCTGGGTGCCAGTGTAAACTGTGAAGAGGATGCTATGAGGATGCAGGGTGACTTGGACAGGTTGTGTGAGTGGGCAGATGCAGTATAAGGTGGATAAGTGTGAGGTTATCCACATTGGTGGCAAGAACAGGGAGGCAGATTATTATCTGAGTGGTGTCAGATGAGCAAAAGGGGAGGTGCAACGAGACCTGGGTGTCCTTGTACATCAGTCACTGAAAGTAAGCATGCAGGTACAGCAGGCAGTGAAGAAAGCCAATGGAATGTTGGCCTTCATATCGAGAGGAGTTGAGTAGAGGAGCAAAGAGGTCCTTCTGCAGTTGTACAGGGCCCTGGTGAGACCGCACCTGGAGAATTGTGTTCAGTTTTGGTCTCCTAATTTGAGGAAGGACATTCTTGCTATTGAGGGAGTGCAGCATAGGTTCACGAGGTTAATTCCCGGGATGGCGGGACTGACATGATGAAAGACTGGAGTGACTGGGCTTGTATTCACTTGAATTTAGAAGGATAGAAACATATAAAATTATTAAGGGATTGGACTCGCCAGAGGCAGGAAACATGTTCCCAACGTTGGGGCAGTCCAGAACCAGGGGCCACAGTTTAAGAATAAGGGGTAGGCCATTTAGAACGGAGACGAGGAAGAACATTTTCTCCCAGAGAGATGTGCATTTGCGGAATTCTCTGCCTCAGAAGGCAGTGGAGGCCGATTTACTGGATGCATTCAAAAGAGAGTTAGATAGAGCTCTTAGGGCTAGTGGAATCAAGGAATATGGGGAGAAGGCAGGCACGGGGTACTGATTGTGGATGATCAGCCACGATCACATTGAATGGCGGTGCTGGCTCGAAGGGCCGAATGGCCTACTCCTGCACCTATTGTCTAAGTATCTACGAATGGGCGACGTTTCGGGAAGAAGGTTTTCGACCCGAAACGTCACCCATTCCTTCTCTCCAGAGATGCTGCCTGTCCCGCTGAGTTACTCCAGCATTTTGTGCCTGTCTTCGGTGTAAACCAGCATCTGCAGTTCCTTCCCACACCCTCTAATCCAGGCAGGGTTTCCCAAACATCAATGAAATAAATGTGAAGCAGTAACCCAGGGGGCCAATAAATGACAATGATATAATTGAGTTGTGGATGAACAGTGACTGAGGAACCACAGCAGATCCCAGCATCTCCTGGTAGTGTAGTGTGAGAGCTCCCTCCTACAGCTCAGAGATATGAAGAAGGATCTCGACCCGAAACCTCACCTCTGCTCCAGAGATGCTGCCTGGCCGGCTGAGTTACTCCAGCATTTTGTATCGATCAGAGATCACTTCCATTTTGGTTACCCCTGACTTTGGAAAGGTCTCACCTACAACAGCGTAATAATGCTGGTGCCGCACAACAATGAGTTGGCAGCCTCATCTGCTAAATCCTAAGAGAATCACAGCAACTGGGTACACTGGGTCATAGAGCGATACAGCGAGGAAACAGGCCCTTCGGCCCATCTTGCCCACACCGGCCAACAATTTCCCAGCTGCACTAGTCCCACCTGTCTGTGTTTGGTCCTTATCCCTCTAAACCTGTCCTATCCATGTACCTGTCTAACTGTTTCTTAAACGTTGGGATAGTCCCAGCCTCAACCACCTCCACTGGCAGCTTGTTCCATACACCCACCCCCCTCTGGGTATAGAAGTTGGGATATTTCACAGCTGTGCGAGATGTTGGCGAGGTCGCATTTGGAGCATTGTGTCTGAAGGAACTGCAGATGCTGGTTTACACGGAAGGTAGACATCTTGGCCGGCTTGGCCTTTTTCCTTGCCCTCTGACTCTGTGGGTAAGGCTGCCATTTCTAGCGGGGAAAAGACTCAGTGAGACATCTACAAAGCCAGTGACCTTGACCGTGTTGGCGTGTCATTAGATCACGATCTGATCCAAACTGCAAAACCAGCAACGCGAGCGGATAATCATGGCCCCGGGAACGTTCTGAAGCCTGAACACAAACTGGAGGGAACTATACTTAAAGCATCGCTTACCCACATCAGAAACGGATCTACAGATGTAAATCTGGCCCTTCCTGAGATCGATGCTGAGGTGCAGCAGGATGTCTCTCTCCCTGCCCCCTACAGAAAGCCGCAACTAGAAGGCTCAACCATTAGTTTAGTGTAGTTCACAGATACAGGGCGGAAACAAAGCTCCTCGGCCCACCGAGTCCGGGCCAACCAGCGATCCCCGCACACCCACACTATTCTACAAACACAAGAGACAATTTACATTTATACCAAGCCAATTAACCTACAAACCTGCACGTCTTTGAAGTGTGGAAGGATGTGAGAGGCCTGGATAGAGTGGATGTGGAGAGGATGTTTCCACTGGTGGGAGAGTCTAGGACCAGAGGTCACGGCCTCAGAATTAAAGGGCGCTCTTTTAGAAAGGAGGTGAGGAGGAACTTCTTTAGTCAGAGGGCGGTGAATCTGTGGATCTCATTGCCACAGAGGGCTGTGGAGGCCAAGTCAGTGGATATTTTTAAGGCAGAGACAGACTAATTCTTGATGAAAACGGGTGTCAAGGGTTGTGGGGAGAAGGCAGGAGAATGGGATTAGGAGGCAGAGATCAGCCGTGATTGAATGGCGGAGTGGACTCGATGGGCCGAGTGGCCTAATTCTACTCCTATAACTTGTGAACTTGTGAAACCGAAGATCTCGGAGAAAACCCACGCAGGTCACAGGGAAAAATGTATAAACTAAATACAGTCATATTTCTCTCTATTTCAGTAGTGGTCAAACGTAATTGTACCCTTGTGCTTCTGGCAGGTGAGTTAGACCAAAATACTCCGTGCCAGCAGCAAAGGCAGGTGATTGTACACGGGATGGTTTCTGTTGAGTTTAGTTTTTTAGTTTAGTTTAGAGATACAGCGAGGAAACAGGCCCTTTCGGCCCACCGGGTCCGCACCGCCCAGCGATCCTCGCACACTAACACTATCCTACACCCACTAGGGACAATTTTTTTAAACATTTACCAAGCCAATTAACCTACAAACCATGTCTTTGGAGTGTGGGAGGAAACCGAACATCCCGGAGAAAACCCACGCAGGTCACGGGGAGAACGTACAAACTCCGTACAGACGGCGCCCGTAGTCGGGATGGAACCCGGGTCTCCGGCGCTGTATTCGCTGTAAAGCAGTAACTCTACCGTGACTGCCCTAATCTCTGATCCCAGAGCGTTGGTGTACGTTTGCCATTTCTGTGGTGGCGCTGGTCATGTGTACGTTGCTGTGTTGGCGTAGGGGCGTGTCGGGTGTGACGGACATTGACACAGCTCAAGTATCACAAGATGCTGGAGTAACTCAGCGGGTCAGGCAGCATCTCTGGAGAGAAGGAATGGGTGACGTTTCGGTTCGAGACCCTTCCTCAGACTTCACCCGTTCCTTCTCCCCAGCGATGCTGCCTGACCCGCTGAGTTACTCCAGCATTTTGTGATACCTTCGATTTGTACCAGCATCTGCAGTTTTTGACACACCTCAAGAGTTGTTAACCTGTGCTATTAGTGCACAGTCACGCTGAAACATAGAAACATAGAAACATAGAAAATAGGTGCAGGAGTAGGCCATTCGGCCCTTCGAGCCTGCACCGCCATTCAATATGATCATGGCTGATCATTCAGCTCAGTAGCCTGTACCTGCCTTCTCTCCATACCCCCTGATCCCTCTAGCAAAAAGGGCCACATCTAACTCCCTCTTAAATATAGCCAATGAACTGGCCTCAACTACCTTCTGTGGCAGAGAATTCCACAGACTCACCACTCTCTGTGTGAAGAAATGTTTTCTCATCTTGGTCCTAAAAGACTTCCCCCTTATCCTTAAGCTGTGACCCCTGGTTCTGGACTCCCCCAACATCGGGAACAATCTTCCCGCATCTAGCCTCTCCAACCCCTTAAGAATTTTATATGTTTCTATAAGATCCCCCCCTCAGTCTTCTAAATTCCAGCGAGTACAAGCCCAGTCTATCTAGTCTTTCCTCATATGTAAGTCCCGCCATCCCAGGGATCAATGGTGAACCTTCTCTGTACTCCCTCTAAGGCAAGAACGTCTTTCCTCAGGTTAGGAGACCAAAACTGCACACAATACTCCAGGTGCGGTCTCACCAAGGCCCTGTACAACTGCAGCAGAACCTCCCTGCTCCTAAACTCAAATCCTCTTGCTATGAATGCCAACATACCATTCGCTTTCTTCACTGCCTGCTGCACCTGCATGCTTGCTTTCAATGACTGGTGCACCATGACACCCAGGTCACGTTGCATCACCCCTTCTCCCAATCGGTCACCATTCAGGTAATACTCTGCTTTCCTGTTCTTGCCGCCAAAGTGGATAACCTCACATTTATCCACATTATATTGCATCTGCCATGCATTTGCCCACTCGCCTAATCTATCCAAGTCACTCTGCAGCCTCCTAGCATCCTCCTCGCAGCTAACACTGCCACCCAGCTTCGTGTCATCCGCAAACTTAGAGATGTTGCATTCAATTCCCTCGTCCAAATCATTAATATACACTAAATAACTGGGGTCCCAGCACTGAGCCTTGCGGTACCCCACTAGTCACTGCCTGCCATTCCGAAAAGGACCCGTTTATTCCTACTCTTTGTTTCCTGTCCGCCAACCAATTTTCTATCCACCTCAACACTGAACCCTCAACCCTCAATGAGTTTAATATTTTACACCAAATGCTCTCGGGATTTCTGGAGCGGCTCTATAGTTGGACATCCTGAATTCTTGAAATTCCTCATGAATCAAACACTGCTTAGCATTACGCACCGCTGGGCAAAGTTTGACAGCTTTGCTTGCAGAGCAAGAGATATTGACTTCAAACTGAATGTTGCAGAGCAAAGAAAGTCCTTTAATTCTGAGGCTGTGACCTCTAATTGTAGACTCTCCCACGAGTGGAAACATCCTCTCCACATCCACACTACCCAGGCCTTTCACTATTCTGTACGTTTCAATGAGGTCCCCCCTCATTCTTCTAAACTCCAGTGAGTACAGGCCCAGTGCTGACAAACGCTCATCATAGGTTAACCCACTCATTCCTGGGATCGTTCTTGTAAACCTCCTCTGGACCCTCTCCAGAGCCGGCACATCCATCCTCAGATGTGGTATGTGAAAGTCACACCATCTGATAGAAAAGGATAGGTTGTCTAACAGGTCTATTTTTGTATGTTTGTAGAGGCTCAGGAAGGAATGTGGGCTGTGCTAAAGAAGCTGGAATAAAATTAGAGCAATGAAGCCAACTACATAAGGCCAAACACGCCCCGCAGTTCAGTGAGAAACTGAGGAAGAAATACAGATTCTAAATAACAGTGGTGTTAACTTGGACAAAATATGAAGTACCAGGGCGTTATTTCTCAGAAATAATTATTCTCTGATTAACATCTTGTAATTAATGTGACGATATAGAGCTTGAGTTTAGTTTGGAGACACAGCGTGCAAACAGGCCCTTCGGCCCACCGAGTCCATTCAATCAGGAAAAACTAAAACCGAAGGTCACAAAATGGCTCTCTTTAGTTCATTATATGTCTGTTAATAATAGAAGGCAGAAAAAGCGGATCAATTGATTAAAAGATACAGCGTGGAAACAGGCCCTTCGGCCCACCGAGTCCACGCCGACCATCGATCACCTGTTCGCGCTAGTCCTATGTTGTCCCACTTTCTCATCCACTCCCTGCACACTAGGGACAATTTACAGATTTACAGAGGGGCCGATTAACGTACACACCCGCACGTCTTTGGGATGTGGGAGGAAACCGGAGCACCCGGAGGAAACCCAGGCGGCCACGGGAAGAACGTGCAAACTCCACACAGATAGCACCCGAGGTCAGGATCGAACCCGGGATCTCTGGTGCTGTGAGGCAGCGGCTCTACCCGCTGTGCCACAGATAGGGTTGCCAAACGTCCCGTATTAGCAGGGACATCCCGTAATTTGGGCTAATTTGGTTTGTCCCGTACTGGACTGCCCTTGTCCCATATTAGGCCCGGGGGACGCTGTAGGCCCGGATGCCGGCCTAACGGAGGTAGCCTAGCAACCCGCCTCCCGGCGTGGGCGGCCGCCATTGGTGGAGCGGGGGCGCGTGGCCGCAGGCTGGGTGAGGGCGCGGTGCGGTGACGTCACCCTTTGTCCCTTATTTGGGAGTGAGATAGTTGGCAACCCCTGCCCACAGAGGATTTGTGGGACTAGGACATTTTAGAGATTTGTATGGAATAACTTGGGTTGGGAACCTGTAAAGACGCCATTGTAATCTAGTTGGATTCAAGTGCTGTGCACATTGTGAAAGCAGTTTTAAAATAACATGCAAGCTGCTTTTGAAGCCAAGTTCCAAGTACTGGGTCTCTTAAAATAGCAAGCAGCTTTGGATAAGTAATCGAGGTATAAATATAGGAAAACCTTTGAGTAATTCCATGTGAGGAATGTTGTTGAGAGGATTCTCACAGTACTCCCGCTGGATTGAAACCACAGTATGAATTTTGAAATGAATTCCCGAGAATTATGAATTAGCTGTAACCAGCCAAAGTTATTGAACACAGGGTGAAAATGTAAAAGGTTTTACAATAGACAATAGACAATAGACAATAGGTGCAGGAGGAGGCCATTCGGCCCTTCGAGCCAGCACCGCCATTCAATAGACAATAGACAATAGGTGCAGGAGGAGGCCATTCGGCCCTTCGAGCCAGCACCGCCATTCAATGTGATCATGGCTGATCATTCTCAATCAGTACCCCGTTCCTGCCTTCTCCCCATACCCCCTGACTCCGCTATCCTTAAGAGCTCTATCCAGCTCTCTCTTGAATGCATTCAGAGAATTGGCCTCCACTGCTACTTAAAGCTACTTAATTAATTGATTGAATAACAGCGTGACAAATGATGAATACCATTGCATTAATAAATGTCATGCACATGTCCAGGTTTAGGTTTATTACTGACAAATGTATTGAGATACAATGAATGGCTTTGTTTGCATGCATTCCAAACATATCAGACAATACTGTACATAAATACAATCAAGTCAAACTCAAGTACAACAGGTCGAGCAAAGGGGAAGATACAGAGCACAGAATGTAGTCCTCAGCATTGTAGCGCATCAGTTTAGTTTAGTTGAGAGACACAGCTCGGAAACAGGCCCTTCGGCCCACCGAGTCCGCGCCTACCAGCGATCCCCGCACACTAACACTATCCTACACACACTAGGGACAATTTACTATTTCACCCGAAGCCAATTAGCCTAAAAACCTGTACGTCTTTAGAGACTGAGAGGAAACTGGGGACCCTGGAGAAAACCCACGCAGGTCACGGGGAGAACGTACAAACTCTGTGCGGACAGCACCCTTGGCCAGAGTCGAACCCGGGATTCTTCCGCGATGAGGCAGCAACTCTACTGATGCTCCGGCGTGCCGCCCCAGTTCCAGAGACAAAGTCCAATGTCCGCAATGGGGTAGAGGTGAATCGGACAGTACCCCAGCTGTGGAATCGGTAGATATTGACGGTCATTATAGCTAGTAGAGGTTTAAGGACTATGTGCGGCAGAGGGGCGTATGTGGATTAGGTTTTTTACGGTATTTTACCCGGGCTAACAGAATCCAAAGCTACAGGGCAAAGGTTCACGGTGAGAGGGGAGAGATTTAAGGGGATCTGAGTGGCAGGTCTTTCAGTCGGATGGTGTAGTGGGCATGTGGAACGACCTACCTGAGGAGCTGGAGAACATCATAAGTGACAGGAGCAGAATTAGACCATTCGGCCCATCAGGTCTACTCTGCCATTCAATCATGGCCAATCTATCTCTCCCTCCCAACCCCAATTCTCCTGCCTTCTCCCCATGACCCCTGATGCCCACTGAGTTACTGGAGCACTTTTGTGTCTTATCTTTTTCCTGACTTCATTCTTTTCGATATTCATTTGCAAACAACAGCATCTTTAATCTCTCCTGAAGGTAAGAGATGAAGTAATCTGACGATTATTTGTGTCCTTATTAATTTCCGGGTGGGTGTATGTAGATTAGTGTAATGATGTCACTCATGTTATGTGTCATGCTTTTGTAGTTACGCCCCTTTGGGCTTTGGAGTGACTGCTGTTTGCGTGACTCGAGTTAGTGTAAGTGCGACGTGCAGGCATAAGGTCATACCTGCCAAAGTAGTTAATAAAGACTAAGGTTTACTATCTAGGTGTACGGCTTCTGTTATTATACAGCAAACACCAACAGTGTCTCTGTTTGCAAACTGGCAATGAACTAAATTGGAGGTAGACACAGAATGCTGGAGTAACTCAGCAGGTCAGGCAGCATCTCTGGAGAGAAGGAATGGGTGACGTTTCGGGCCGAGACCCTTCTTCAGACTGATGTCAGGGGAGGGGCCCCGAAACGTCACCCGTTCCTTCTCTCCCGAGATTGCTGCCAGACCCGCTGAGTTACTCCAGCATTCTGTGTCTGCCTCCGATTTTAACCAGCATCTGCAGTTTTTTCCCCTGCCTGGTGAGCTAATTGGCATCTGTCTTTGTTTTTTTAAGACATCACTGACTGGAATGAACGACTGCAGGGACAAAGGTACAAAGTGCCTGGAGTTGATCGAGACTTGGAGTTCTACCACCAAAGACAGGAGGGGGGAGGAAAGAAGGTAAATTTGCAGTCATTCATTATTCCATTTGTTTTCTGTTCTGAAATCCAGCATGGAAACAGGCCCTTCGGCCCATCGAGTCCATGCTGACTGTCGATCACCCGTTCACACTAGTTCTATGTATTCCCCAATTTCTCACCCACTCCCTACACAACGAGGGGGCAACTTACAGTGGGGCAATTACCCGACAAACCCACACGTCTTTGGGATTTGGGAGGAAACCGGAGCGCCCCAGCCGGGAGAAACCCACGCGGGTCACAGGGAGAGTGTGCAAACGCCCCACACACACACGCGCACGCACGCACACACACACACACACACAGCACTCGAAGTGGGGATGGAACCCGGGTCCCTGGCACTGTGAGGCAACGGCTCTACCTGCTGGCCCACCCGTGCCGCCCGTAATGGAGGCATACTACACAAAAATGGCAATTTCACTTATTTATATAAAAGTAAAGATTTCGTAGAAATTGTGAGCGGTTTTGGGCCCTTATCTGAGGAAAGATGTGCTGCCTTTGGGGAGGCTCCAGCGGAGGTTTACAAGATGATTCTGGGCGTGACTGGGTGAATGTTTGTGGAGCATTTGTAGGCCCTAGGCCTGTATGGGCCGCGCATGGCCAGAGGCCTTGCCGACAGCCGTTGTGTTTGGCTGCCCGCCACTGTATGTTTCTTTTTTTTTCTCGTAATCAGATGTGCAGAATTTTGGTCAACGTGGGTTGTTTTTAAATGTGCTATACAAATAAAATTGACTTGACTTGACTTGACTTGACAGTGGGGCCGATGGTGGGGCCTTGTGTGGCTAGAGGCCTTGCCGACAGTGGGGCCGATGGTGGGGCCTTGTGTGGCCAGAAGGGCTTGCCGACGGTGGGGCCGACGGTGGGGCCTTGTATGGCCAGAGGCCTTGCCGATGGTGGGGCTCTGAATGTAAACATGTGCAGCACAGTGGAGCAGCGGGTAGAGCCGCCGTCTCACAGCACCAGAGACCCGTGTTCCATCCTGACCGCGGGTGCTGCCTGCGTGTGGAGTTTGCACGTTCTCCCTGTGGACCACGTGGGTTTCCTCCGGGTGCTCCGGTTTCCTCCCACATCTCAAAGACGTTTGTGGGTCAGTAGGCCCTCTGTACATTGCCCCCTAGTGTGTAGAGGGTGGACGAGTAAGTGAGATAACACAGAGCCGGCACGAACGGGTGATCGATGGTCGACGTGGGCTGGAGGGGCCTGTTTCCACACTGTTTCTTTCAATTAATTAATCAATTCTCTCCCGGTTTCCATTATTGACAGTTGGACGATGAATTACAAAGGGTTATTTTGTGACCTATTTTAAGTTTTTCCTGGTTGAACAGTGGCCAGTAGGCCTGAGAGCAAATCTGAAGGCTTTAGCTTCTGTGTAGCATCTATATACTCGTTTGTTTGTTTGTTCCTGAACTACAGCCAGAACGTTACAGGATAGCGCGACAATTTTAGGCCCACCTTACTCACCGTCGTCCCTTTGGTGCTAATGGAAGAAGTTTCACTGAAATCGGCGTTATTCTTTAAAAGTTATTCACATTTTAAAGTTTAAATCTATCTCCTAGGGAAGGGAGGGAGGGGAGGAGATGGGAGGATCAGGGGGGGTTGAGGGGGATGGAGTGGGGGGGAGACGGAGGGAAGGGGGAGGGGACGAGGTAGGGAGGGGGAGGGGAGAAGGGGGGGAAGAGGCAGGATAAGGGGGGGTTGAGGCGGATGGAGTGGGGGGAGAGGGAGGGAGTGAGTGGAAGGAGGGGAAGGGGGGGAAGGGGTGGGGAGGAGAGGGTGCTGCACCAATGCAGGAGAGGTTTGGGCCCAACGGGTCCACTTGGTCTATTGTAGATAAAGAAAGGCCTGCTGTATCTGGTCCCCTTATCCACGTGTACATGAACATGTTATGTGGGCAGCAGCCAGCATTCATACAGCTAGTTGCCTGTTGCCTTGGCTTCCCCTCCCTCCCCTTCCCCTGGGAGTAAACACTAATTGGCAATACAGCTTTGGTGATGTAATTCAGCATGGACTTGCCTTCAAACATGCTGAACAAAATTAAATGGAAATTCAATACCGCTCCGTAACCGCTGGGAACTAATTGGTAAATTAATGTTCCTCTTGTTATGCTTTTTGACTGGAACGGCACCAGGAATGAAGGGGATCGGCTCTCTGAGGAGATGGAAACGTCGGGATGGTCTCCTAAAGCAGTCTCTAAAATCATGAGAGGAGTAGATCGGGCCGATGTACAGAGCCTCTTGCCCAGAGTGAAGGGGAAACGATTGAATAGGAATCTGCAGGGTAAACTTTTCACACAGAGGGTGGTGGGTGTATGGAACAAGCTGCCAGAGGAGGTAGTTGAGGCTGGGACTATCCCAACGTTTAAGAAACAGTTAGACAGGTACATGGATAGGACAGGTTTGGAGGGATATGGACCAAGCACAGGCAAGTGGGACTAGTGTAGCTGGGACATGTTGGCCGGTGTGGGCAAGTTGGGCTGAAGGGCCTGTTTCCACACTGTATCACTCTATGATTAGTGTAGCTGGGGCATGTTGGCCGGTGTGGGCAAGTTGGGCTGAAGGGCCTGTTTCCACACTGTATCACTCTATGATTAGTGTAGCTGGGAGAAGGCAGGAACGGGGTACTGATTGAGAATGATCAGCCATGATCACATTGAATGGTGGTGCTGGCTCAAAGGGCCGAATGGCCTACTCCTGCACCTTTTGTCTATTGACATGTTGGCCGGTGTGGACAAGTTGGATTGAAGGGCCTGTTTCCACACTGTATCACTCTATGACTAGTGTAGCTGGGGCATGTTGGCCGGTGTGGGCAAGTTGGGCTGAAGGGCCTGTTTCCACACTGTATCACTCTATGATTAGTGTAGCTGGGAGAAGGCAGGAACGGGGTACTGATTGAGAATGATCAGCCATGATCACATTGAATGGTGGTGCTGGCTCAAAGGGCCGAATGGCCTACTCCTGCACCTTTTGTCTATTGACATGTTGGCCAGTGTGGACAAGTTGGATTGAAGGGCCTGTTTCCACACTGTATCACTCTATGACTAGTGTAGCTGGGGCATGTTGGCCGGTGTGGGCAAGTTGGGCTGAAGGGCCTGTTTCCACACTGTATCACTCTATGACTATTGTAGCTGGGGCATGTTGGGCGGTGTGGGTGAGTTGGGCTGAAGGGCCTATTTCCACACTGTATCACTCTATGACCCAGAGACAATTTAAATCATTACAATCAGAATGATCAAAATATTAAGGAGTTTTGATGAAGTAAGTAAGAATATTTGTTTTTGGTGACATAAGATGTCGGCCTGTGCGCAGATTTAAAGTAATTAACCAAAAACAAGAGAGAAAAAGTGAGCAGATGTATTTTGGCTGTGTTCACGATGGGCTGCGTTCCACTCTCCAACATGGAAACAGATTTGCTTGTTTTAATATATGTAGGGGAATTATTTTTTTGAAGGTTGCAAAGCTTTGGGGGAAAGTGGAAGGCAATGGGATAAATTGGACAGGTCTGCTGAAGAGATAGCACAAGCATGGTGGGCAGAATGGCCTGTTTCAGCACTGATTAGTTTCCCTTTGGCCCACCGAGTCCGCACCGACCAGCGATCCCTGCTCATTAACACACATGAGGGACAATTTTTTAATACATTTATACCAAGCCAATTAACCTACAAATCTGCACATCTCTGTTCTGTGATGTAGTTGTTATTAAATCACCCAGAGAGTTGTGAATTTGTGGAATTCTCTGCCACAGAGGGCAGTGGAGGCCGATTCACTGGATGAATTTAAAAGAGAGTTAGATAGAGCTCTATGGGTTAGCGGAATCAAGGTATATGGGGAGAAGGCAGGCACGGGGTTACTGATTGTGGATGATCAGCCATGATCACAATGAATGGCGGTGCTGGCTCGAAGGGCCAAATGGCCTCCTCCTGCACCTATTTTCTATGTTTCTATAATTCCACAGCAAACTAACAACAAACCGTGCATCTGCAATGCAAATAAACTGACACTGAACACTTTTTCTTCCCCTTTATGTTTCTTTCTATTTTGAGAAGCACTGACATGGCTTTTCCACACGTGGTTCTTGGCACCGATGTTGCAGGCAGGATATTTCACGTCACATAGACGCACTGTAACGCTGACCAATGCGGCCAATGCCATTGCAGTTTTGAAATAGATTAAACGGCCAGGGTCTTATGGTTAGGGTTTTGAAGTGAATAGAGAGAGTCAAGGAACTGCAGGTGCTGGTTTTCAAAGAAAGACACAAGTGCTGGAGTAACTCAGTGGGTCAGGCATAGTGTCGCCAACTGTCCCGTATTAGCCGGGACATCCCGTATTTTGGGCTAAATTGGTTTGTCCCGTACGGGACTGCCCTTGTCCTGTATTAGGCCTGGGGGACGCTATAGGCCGGACAGTGTAGGCCCAGACAGTTTAGGCACGGACAGTGTAGGCCCGGACAGTGTAGGCCCGGACAGTGTGAGCACGGACAGTGTAGGCCCGGACAGTGTGAGCACGGACAGTGTAGGCCCGGACAGTGTAGGCCCGGACAGTGTAGGCATAGCAACCCGCCTCCCGGGCCAGGCGGCCGCCATTGGTGGAGCGGGAGCACGTGGCCGCTGGTTGGGTGAGGTCACGTGGGGCGCGGGGCGGTGACGTCACCTTGTCCCGTATTTGGGAGTGAGGAAGTTGGCAACCCTAGTCAGACAGCATCTCTGAAAATACAAGTTTGTTTGCAAAAGAGCAAGAGTTAATTGACAATTTATTTTCATTCGAGATCCATGGATTGTATTAGTTAGAGATAGTTCTACAGCATGAAAACAGGTTCTTCAGCCCCACTGGCCCATGCTGACCAAGATGCCCCATCTACACTACCTGCCCGTATCTGTCCCCTTGTGAGAGAAAAAAGATTTAAAAGGAACCTGACGACAACTTTTTCCACACAAAGGGCGGTGCGTGTATGGAACGAGCTGACAGAGGAGGTAGTTGAGGCGGGGACTATCGCAACATTTAAGAACCAGTTAGACAGGTACAGGTTTAGAGGGATAGATGGGACTAGTGTAGCTGGGACATGTTTGCCGGTGTGGGCAAGTTGGGCTGAAGGGCCTGTTTCCACACTGTATCACTCTATGACTAGTGTAGCTGGGACATGTTGACCGGTGTGGGCAAGTTGGGCCGAAGGGCCTGTTTCCACACTGTATCACTCTATGACTAATGTATCTGGGACATGTTGGGCGGTGTGGGCAAGTTGGGCAGAAGGGCCTGTTTCCACACTGTATCACTCTGTGACTGGTGTAGCTGGGACATGTTGGGCGGTGTGGGCAAGTTGGGCCGAAGGGCCTGTTTCCACACTGTATCACTCTATGACTAGTGTAGCTGGGACATGTTGGGCGGTGTGGGCAAGTTGGGCCGAAGGGCCTGTTTCCACACTGTATCACTCTGTGACTAGTGTAGCTGGGACATGTTGGGCGGTGTGGGCAAGTTGGGCCGAAGGGCCTGTTTCCACACTGTATCACTC
>NW_027602415.1:0-36636 GCF_053455715.1 Rhinoraja longicauda
TATTTTAAACGGTACGAGATTTCCATTGCATTTAATTTTATTTTTAAAAAAAGATAAAAGACAGAGATTTCATAGATAAGTTTACTTTCTTTTTTAACAAAAGAACATTTATTTCACATAAGTTTAATTTCATTTATAACAAAGACATAAGCTGCTGCTCTATAGATAAGTTTAATTTCTTTTTCAACAAAGGATGCTGTTTATTTTAGAGTAAAATAGGCCCCTCTCCTCTCTCCCCCCTCTCCTCTCCTCTCCCCCCTCTCCTCTCCCCCTCTCCTCTCCTCTCCCCCCTCTCCTCTCCCCCCTCTCCCCTCTCCCCTCTCCTCTCCCCCTCTCCTCTCCCCCCTCTCCCCTATCCTCTACCCCCTCCCCTCTCCTCTCCCCTCTCCCCTCTCTCTCCTCTCCCCTCTCCTCTCCCCCCTCTCCCCTCCCCCTCTCCTCTCCCCTCCCTCCCCCCCCCCTCCCCTCTCCCCTCCCCCCTCCCTCCCCCCTCCCCCCCTTACCCCCTCCCCCCTCCCTCCCCCTCCCCTCCTCCCTCCACACCTCCCTCCTCCCTCCCTCCCCTCCTCCCGGTTACAATGGAAACCCTACGAGGACGGGCCCAACGGGGAAAGAGGGGTACTGGGAAAAGGGGAGGTCCCCCTCCCTCCCTCCCCCCTACCCACCTCCCTCCCCTCTCCCTCCCCCCTTCCCTCCTCCCTTCCCCCCTCCCCTCCCATCCCCCCCTCTCCCCCCTCCCTCCCCCCTACCCCCCTCCCTCCCCTCTCCCTCCCCCCTCCCCCCTCCCCTCTCCTCCTCCTCCCCCTTCCCTCCCCCAACCCTCCCCCTTTCCTCCCCTCCCGGTTACAATGGAAACCGACGAGGACGGGCCCAACGGGCCCAATTGGTCTAGTCTATATACTACTAAAACTCTGCGGTCCAACATTCCGTGTGTATGTACGCAAACATTCCGTGTGTATGTACGGAAGATTCCGAAGATTTCTGTCCATAACTTACAAACCCTACTCCTCCCAGACGGTACACCAAAGCGCTACGATTTTTGTACCGCCATATTCACCATTAACATGGGCAACTATTGTAAGTACTTTCGTTCAAATTGAAGCTACCTTTTTAAAGCTAGAGAGATATTAAAGTTAAAATTTCTCATTTCTAACCCTTTTCTTGAAGGGGCTTCAGCGCGTGATGTCACAATGGCACCCGTGCACCAATGAGAGATCAGCTCGGTTTTAAATTTACATAATTTTTTTTCTGACCTTTTTTTTCAAGGTCTTCAGCTTGTGACGTCACAATGCTTGTGTGAGATGGTTTGCAACATTGTTGCGAAAAGCAACTGCCAGTTTTTTAAAGTTGTGCAAGTCACTTAACATACACAGATCAGCATGGGGCCCCTATTCCCTCCCTCCCCCCCCTTCCCCCCTCAACCCCTTCCTCCCCACTCCTTCCCACCTCCATCCCCACTCCCTCCCCCCCTCCTCCCAACTGCCTCCCCACCTCCCTCACCCCTCCTCCCCTAACTCCCCCCCCCTCCCTCCTTCCCTCCATCCCTCCCCCCCTCCCTCCACCCTTCCATCCCTCTCCCCCTCCCCCCTCCTTCCACCCTCCCTCCCCCCTTTCTGGTTACAAAGGAAACCCTACGGGGACGGGCCCAACGGGGAAAGAGGGGTACTGGGAAAAGGGGAGGTCCCCCTCCCTCCCCTTACCCCCTCCCCCATCCCCCTCCCCCCTAACCCTCTCCCTCCCCCTTCCCCCCTCCCCTCCCCCCCTCCCCTCCTCCCTCCACACCTCCCTCCTCCCTCCCTCCCCTCCTCCCGGTTACAATGGAAACCCTACGAGGACGGGCCCAACGGGGAAAGAGGGGTACTGGGAAAAGGGGAGGTCCCCCTCCCTCCCCCCTTCCCCCATCCCATCCCCCCTCCCTCCCCTCTCCCTCCCCCTTCCCCCCGTTCCCCCCTCCCCTTCCCCCTCCCTCCCCTCCTCCCTCCACACCTCTCTCCTCCCTCCCTCCCCTTCCGTCCCTCCCATCCTCCCAATGCTTGTTTGAGATGGGTGCTACATTGTTTCGAAAAGCACCACTAACAGATCGCAGTGAGAAGCACTAAATGACTGTGGTCGTGAGAAGCACTAAATGACCGCGAATGTAGCAAAAACAGCACTTTAAACCACTTTAAACCACTGTTTTCAAGTAGTCTTTTTTATTGCAAGTCACTTAACATACACAGATCAACATGGGGCCTCTATGCTCGTGGGCCACCGGGGCAAGTGTTGCGAAACAGCACTTGGAGTGTGTCTGGGGGAGAGAGAGAATGGGGGGGGGTCTGAGAATGGGGACTGGGGAGGGGGACAACAGGGGTCGTTGCGGAGGGGGCTTGGTGGTGGGGGAAAGAGGGGTACTGGGAAAATGGGAGGTCCCCCTTCACCCCTCAACCCCTTCCTTCCCACCTCCATCCCCACTCCCTCCCCCCCTCCTCCCCCTCCCTCCCCAACTCCCTCCCCCTCCCTCCCCACCTCCCTCAAACCTCCCCCCTATCTCCCCCCCTCCCTCCTTCCCTCCATCCCTCCCTCCCCCAATCAATCCACCCTTCCATCCCTCTCCCCCTCCCCCCTCCTTCCATCCTCCCTCCCCCCTCCCGGTTACAATAGAAACCCTACGGGGACGGGCCCAACGGGGAAAGAGGGGTACTGGGAAATGGGGAGGTCCCCCTCCCTCCCCTCCCCCCTACCCCCTCCCCCCTTCCCCCTCCCCTTCCCCCCTCCCCTCCCCCCCTCCCCTCCTCCCACCACACCTCCCTCCACACCTCCCTCCCCCCCTCCCGGTTACAATGGAAACCCTATGAGGACGGGCCCAACGGGGAAAGAGGGGTACTGGGAAAAGGGGAGGTCCCCCTTCCCCCCTCAACCCCTTCATCCCCCCTCCTTCCCACCTCCATCCCCACTCCCTCCCCCCCTCCTCCCCCTCCCTCCCCAACTCCCTCCCCCCTCCCCCCTAACTCCCCCCTCCCTCCATCCCTCCCTCCCCAATCCCTCCCCCCCTCCCTCCACCCTTCCATCCCTCTCCACCCTCCCTCCCCCCCTCCCGGTTACAATTGAAACCCTACGAGGACGGGCCCAACGGGGAAAGAGGAGTACTGGGAAAAGGGGAGGTCCCCCTCCCTCCCCCCTTCCCCCATCCCATCCCCCCTCCCTCCCCTCTCCCTCTCCCTCCCCCTTCCCCCCTTCCCCCCTCCCCTTCCCCCCCTCCCCCCTTCCTCCCCTCCTCCCTCCACACCTCCCTCCTCCCTCCCTCCCCCTTCCCGCCCTCCCCTCCTCCCGGTTACAATGGAAACCCTACGAGGACGGGCCCAACGGGGAAAGAGGGGTACTGGGAAAAGGGGAGGTCCCCCTCACTCCCTCCCCCCTACCCACCTCCCTCCCCTCTCCCTCCCCCCCTTTCCTCCTCCCTCCCCCCCTCCCCTCCCCCCTCCCATACCCCCCTCTCCCTCCCCCCTACCCCCCTCCCTCCCCCCTCCCTCCCCCTCCCTTCCCCCCCTCCCTCCCCTCCTCCCTCCCCCTTCCCTCCCCCAACCCTCCCCCTTTCCTCCCCTCCCGGTTACAATGGAAACCCTACGAGGACGGGCCCAACGGGCCCACTTGGTCTAGTATACTACTAAAACTCTGCGGTCCAACATTCCGTATGTATATACGGAAGATTCCGTGTGTATATACGGAAGATTCCGAAGATTTCTGTCCATAACTTACAAACCCTACTCCTCCCAGACGGTACACCAAAGCGCTACGATTTTTGTACCGCCATATTCACCATTAACATGGGCAACTATTGTAAGTACTTTCGTTCAAATTGAAGCTACCTTTTTAAAGCTAGAGAGATATTAAAGTTTAAATTTTCATTTCTAACACTTTTCTTGAAGGGGCCAAACCCTACTCCTCCCAGACGGTACACCAAAGCGCTATGATTTTTGTACCGCCGTATTCACCATTAACATGGGCAACTATTGTAAGTACTTTCGTTCAAATTGAAGCTACCTTTGTAAAGCTAGAGAGATATTAAAGTTTAAATTTTTCATTTCTAACCCTTTTCTTGAAGGGGCTTCAGCGCGTGATGTCACAATGGCACCCGTGCACCAATCAGCTCGCGATGGACAAGCGGCTGCTATTGGGTGTTTACTACTTTAAATTTACATAATTTTTTTTCTGACCTTTTTTTTCAAGGTCTTCAGCTTGTGTCGTCACAATGCTTGTGTGAGATGGTTGCAACATTGTTGCGAAAAGCAACTGCCAGTTTTTTAAAGTTGTGCGAGTCACTTAACATACACAGATCAGCATGGGGCCCCTATTACCTCCCTCCCCCCCCTTCCCCCCTCAACCCCTTCCTCCCCACTCCTTCCCACCTCCACCCCCCCTCCCTCCCCCCCTTCCACCCTCCCCTCCCCCCTCCCTCCCCCTCCACCCTCCACACCTCCCTCCCTCCCCCTTCCCTCCCTCCCCTCCTCCCGGTTACAATGGAAACCCTACGAGGACGGGCCCAACGGGGAAAGAGGGGTCCTGGGAAAAGGGGAGGTCCCCCTCCCTCCCCTTCCCCCTCCCCTCCCCCCCTACCCCTCTCCCTCCCCCCTCACCTCCCTCCCTCCCCCTCTCCCTCCCCCTTCCCCCCCTTCCCCCCTCCCCTCCCCCTCCCTCCCCCTCCCTCCCCCTCCCCTCCCTCCACACCTCCCTCCTCCCTCCCTTACCCTTCCCTCCCTCCCCTCCTCCCGGTTACAATGGAAACCCTACGAGGACGGGCCCAACGGGGAAAGAGGGGTACTGGGAAAATGGGAGGTCCCCCTCACTCCCCCCTTCCCCATCCCATCCCCCCTCCCTCCCCTCTCCCGCCCCCTTCCCCCCCTCCCCTTCCCCCCTCCCTCCCCTCCTCCCTCCACACCTCCCTCCTCCCTCCCTCCCCTTCCCTCCCTCCCATCCTCCCAATGCTTGTGTGAGATGGTTGCAACATTGTTTCGAAAAGCAACTGACAGAAGCACTAAGTAGCCGCGAATGTTTCAAAACCAGCACTTAACCGCGAATGTTTTTTAAAAAAGCACTTAACCGCGAATGTTTCAAAACAAGCAATTAAAAAGCACTTTTATTTTTAAAGTATTTTTTTTTATTCCAGGGGGGGGTCTGAGAATGGGGACTGGGTAGGGGGACAACAGGGGTCGTTGCGGTGGGGGCTTGGTGGTGGGGGAAAGAGGGGTACTGGGAAAAGGGGAGGTCCCACTTCCCCCTCAACCTCTTCCTCCCCCCTCCTTCCCACCTCCATCCCCACTCTCTCCCCCCTCAATCCCAACCTTCATCACCACTCAGCCCCTAACTCACCCCTCCCTCCTTCCCTCCATCCGACCCTCCCCCACTCCCTCCACCCTTCCACCCCTCTCCCCCTCCTTCCACCCTCCCTCCCCCCCTCCCGGTTACAATGGAAACCCTACGGGGACGGGCCCAACGGGGAAAGAGGGGTACTGGGAAAAGGGGAGTTCCCCTCCCTCCCCTCCTCCCTCCCCTCCCCCCTACCCCTCTTCCCCCCTCCCCCTCCCCTCCCCCCTCCCTCCCCCTCCCCTCCTCCCTCCACACCTCCCTCCACACCTCCCTCCTCCCTCCCTCCCCCCCTCCCGGTTACAATGGAAACCCTACGAGGACGGGCCCAACGGGGAAAGAGGAGTACTGGGAAAAGGGGAGGTCCCCCTCCCTCCCCCTTCCCCCTCCCCTCCCCCATCCCCTCTCCCTCCCCCTCCCTCCCCCTCCCCCCTACCCCCTCCCTCCCCTCCCCCTCCCTCCCCTCCCCTCCTCCCTCCACACCTCCCTCCTCCCTCCCTCCCCCTTCCCGCCCTCCCCTCCTCCCGGTTACAATGGAAACCCTACGAGGACGGGCCCAACGGGGAAAGAGGGGTACTGGGAAAAGGGGAGGTCCCCCTCCCTCCCTCCCCCCTACCCACCTCCCTCCCCTCTCCCTCCCCCCCTTCCCTCCTCCCTTCCCCCCTCCCCTCCCCCATCCCAACCCCCCCTCTCCCCCTCCCTCCCCCCTACCCCCCTCCCTCCCCTCTCCCTCCCCCCTCCCCCCCTCCCCTCCCCCCCTCCCTCCCCCTTCCCTCCCCCAACCCTCCCCCTTTCCTCCCCTCCCGGTTACAATGGAAACCCTACGAGGACGGGCCCAACGGGCCCACTCGGTCTAGTCTATATACTACTAAAACTCTGCGGTCCAACATTCCGTATGTATGGATGTATATGTGTATGTACGCAAAGATTCCGAAGAGTTTCTGTCCATAACTTACAAACCCTACTGCTCCCTGACGGTACACCAAAGCGCTACGATTTTTCTACCGCCATATTCACCATTAACATGGGCAACTATTGTAAGTACTTTCGTTCAAATTGAAGCTGCCTTTTTAAAGCTAGAGAGATATTAAAGTTTAATTTTCATTTCTAACCCTTTTCTTGAAGGGGCTTCAGCGCGTGATGTCACAATGGCACCCGTGCACCAATGAGAGATCAGCTCGGTTTTAAATTTACATCTTCAGCTTGTGACGTCACAATGCTTGTGTGAGATTGTTGCAACATTGTTGCGAAAGGCAACTGCCAGTTTTTTAAAGTTGTGCAAGTCACTTAACATACACAGATCAGCATGGGGCCCCTATTCCCTCCCTCCCCCCCCTTCCCCCCTCAACCCCTTCCTCCCCACTCCTTCCCACCTCCATCCCCACTCCCTCCCCCCCTCCTCCCCAACTCCCTCCCCACCTCCCTCACCCCTCCTCCCCTAACTCCCCCCCTCCCTCCTTCCCTCCATCCCTCCCCCCCTCCCTCCACCCTTCCATCCCTCTCCCCCTCCCCCCTCCTTCCACCCTCCCTCCCCCCTTCTGGTTACAAAGGAAACCCTACGGGGATGGGCCCAACGGGGAAAGAGGGGTACTGGGAAAAGTGGAGGTCCCCCTCCCTCCCCTCCCCTCCCCCCTCCCCCTCCCCCCTAACCCTCTCCCTCCCCCTTCCCCCCTCCCCTCCTCCCTCCACACCTCCCTCCTCCCTCCCTCCCCTCCTCCCGGTTACAATGGAAACCCTACGAGGACGGGCCCAACGGGGAAAGAGGGGTACTGGGAAAAGGGGAGGTCCCACTTCACCTCTCAACCCCTTCCTCCCCCCTCCTTCCCACCTCCATCCCCACTCCCTCCCCCCCTCCCTCCCCCTCAATCCCAACCTCCATCACCACTCAGCCCCTAACTCCCCCCCTCCCTCCTTCCCTCCATCCCACCCTCCCCCACTCCCTCCCAACTCCCTCCACCCTTCCATCCCTCTCCCCCTCCCCCCTCCTTCCACCCTCCCTCCCCCCTCCCGGTTACAATGGAAACCCTACGGGGACGGGCCCAACGGGGAAAGAGGGGTACTGGGAAAAGGGGAGGTCCCCCTTCCCCCCTCAACCCCTTCCTTCCCACCTCCATCCGCACTCCCTCCCCCCTCCTCCCCCTCCCTCCCCAACTCCCTCCCCCCTCCCCCTCCCCCTAACTCCCCCCCTCCCTCCTTCCCTCCATCCCTCCCTCCCCAATCCCTCCCCCCTCCCTCCACCATTCCATCCCTCTCCCCCCTCCTTCCACCCTCCCTCCCCCCTCCCGGTTACAATTGAAACCCTACGAGGACGGGCCCATCGGGGAAAGAGGGGTACTGGGAAAAGGGGAGGTCCCCCTCCCTTCCCCCTTCCCCCTCCCCTCCCCCTCCCTCCCCCTCCCCCCCTACCCCCTCCCTCCCCTCCCCTCCTCCCTCCACACCTCCCTCCTCCCTCCCTCCCCTTCCCTCCCTCCCCTCCTCCAGGTTACAATGGAAACCCTACGAGGACGGGCCCAACGGGGAAAGAGGGGTACTTGGAAAAGGGGAGGTCCCCCTCCCTCCCCCTTACACGCTCCCTCCCTCCCCCTCCCCCTCTCCCTCCCCCCTCCCCCCTCCCTCCCCCTCTCCTCCTCCCTCCACACCTCCCTCCTCCCTCCCCCCTCCCCCCCTCCCTCCCCTCTCCCTCCTCCCCCTTCCCCCTCCCTCCCCCTCCCCTCCTCCCTCCCCCTCCCCTCCTCCCTCCACACCTCCCTCCTCCCTCCCTCCCCCTTCCCTACCTCCCCTCCTCCCGGTTACAATGGAAACCCTACGACGACGGGCCCAACGGGGAAAGAGGGGTACTGGGAAAACGGGTGGTCCCCCTCCCTCCCCCCTTCCCCCCTCCCTACCCCCTCCCTCCCCTCTCCCTCCCCCTTGCCCCTTCCCCCCTCCCCCTCCCCTCCCACCTCCACACCTCCCTCCTCCCTTCCCTCCCCCCCACTCCCCTCCCGGTTACAATGGAAACCTTACGAGGACGGGCACAACGGGGAAAGAGGGGTACTGGGAAAAGGGGAGGTCCCCCTCCCTCCCCTTCCACCCTCACCCCTTCCCCCCACCCCTCCCCCTCTCCCTCCCCCTCCCTCCACTTCCCCCCTTCCCCCCTCCCCCTCCCTCCCCCTCCCCCTCCTCCTCCACACCTCCCTCTTCCCTCCCTCCCCCCTCCCTCCCTGCCTCACGGTTACAATGGAAACCCTACGAGGACGGGCCCAACGGGGAAAGGGTTGTGCTGGGGAAAGGGGGGGGGAGAGTAAGAGTGTATCTGGGGGAGAGAGAATGGGGGGGTCTGAGAATGGGGACTGGGGAGGGGGACAACAGGGGGCTTGGTGGTTTGGGAAAGAAGAGTACTGGGAAAAGGGGAGGTACCCCCTCCCTCCCCACTCTCCTCCCTCCCTCATCCCTCCCTCCCTCCCGTCCCAGCAGCGCTGACCGCCGGGAGGTGTAGTCGCCGTCGCCTCTCCCGCTGTTTGATTTCATTTATAACAAAGACATTTATTTAAAATGAGGAATGTGATTTTCATTAAGTTTGATTTTATTTATTTTAAAAAAGCTGATGCTCTATAGATAAGTTTATTTCCTTTTCAACAAAGAACGCTGTTTATTTTAAAGTAAAATAGACCCTCCCCCCACCCCCCTCCCTCCCCTCTCCCTCCCCATCCCCCTCCCCTCCTTCCCCCTCCCCTCCCCCCTCCACTCCACCCTCCCCTCCCCCCCTCCCTCCCACTTCCCTCCCTCCCATCCTCCCGGTTACAATGGAAACCCTACGAGGACGGGCCCAACGGGCCCACTCGGTCTAGTATACTACTAAAACTCTGCGGTTCAACATTCCGTATGTATGGATGTATATGTGTATGTACGGAAGATTCCGAAGTGTCTTTCTTGACGCTTAACTTACAAACCCTACTCCTCCTAGACGGTACACCAAAGCGCTACGATTTTTGTACCGCCGTATTCACCATTAACATGGGCAACTATTGTAAGTACTTTCGTTCAAATTGAAGCTACCTTTTTAAAGCTAGAGAGATATTAAAGTATAAATTTTCATTTCTAACCCTTTTCTTGAAGGGGCTTCAGCGCGTGATGTCACAATGGCACCCGTGCACCAATGAGAGATCAGCTCGGTTTTAAATTTACATCTTCAGCTTGTGACGTCACAATGCTTGTGTGAGATTGTTGCAACATTGTTGCGAAAAGCAACTGCCAGTTTTTTAAAGTTGAGCAAGTCACTTAACATACACAGATCAGCATGGGACCCCTATTCCCTCCCTCCCTTCCCCCCTCAACGCCTTCCTCCCCACTCCTTCCCACCTCCATCCCCACTCCCTCCCCCCTCCTCCCCAACTCCCTCCCCACCTCCCTCACCCCTCCTCCCCTAACTCCCCCCCTCCCTCCTTCCCTCCATCCTTCCCCCCCTCCCTCCACCCTTCCATCCCTCTCCCCCTCCCCCCTCCTTCCACCCTCCCTCCCCCCCTTCTGGTTACAAAGGAAACCCTACGGGGACGGGCCCAACGGGGAAAGAGGGGTACTGGGAAAAGGGGAGGTCCCCCTCCCTCCCCTTCCCCCCTCCCCTCCCCCCTCCCCCTCCCCCTAACCCTCTCCCTCCCCCTTCCCCCTCCCCTCCCCCCTCCCCTCCTCCCTCCACACCTCCCTCCTCCCTCCCTCCCCTCCTCCCGGTTACAATGGAAACCCTACGAGGACGGGCCCAACGGAGAAAGAGGGGTACTGGGAAAAGGGGAGGTCCCCCTCCCTCCCCTCCCCCTACCCCCTCCCCCCTACCCCCTCACCCCTTCCCCCCTCCCCTTCCCCCTCCCCTTCCCCCTCCCCTCCCCCCTCCCTCCCCTTCCCCTCCTCCCTTCACACCTCCCTCCTCCCTCCCTCCACCCCTCCCGGTTACAATGGAAACCCTATGAGGACAGGCCCAACGGGGAAAGAGGGGTACTGGGAAAAGGGGAGGTCCCCCTTCCCCCCTCAACCCCTTCATCCCCCCTCCTTCCCACCTCCATCCCCACTCCCTCCCCCCTCCTCCCCCTCCCTCCCCAACTCCCTCCCCCCTCCCCCCTAACTCCCCCCTCCCTCCCCAATCCCTCCCCCTCTCCCTCCACCCTTCCATCCCTCTCCCCCCTCCTTCCACCCTCCCTCCCCCCCTCCCGGTTACAATTGAAACCCTACGAGGACGGGCCCAACGGGGAAAGAGGAGTACTGGGAAAAGGGGAGGTCCCCCTCCCTCCCCCCTCCCTCCCCCCTTCCCCCTCCCCTCCCCCTCCCCTCTCCCTCCCCCTCCCTCCCCTCCCCACTACCCCCCTCCCTCCCCTCCCCCTCCCTCCCCTCCCCTCCTCCCTCCACACCTCCCTCCTCCCTCCCTCCCCCTTCCCGCCCTCCCCTCCTCCCGGTTACAATGGAAACCCTACGAGGACGGGCCCAACGGGGAAAGAGGGGTACTGGGAAAAGGGGAGGTCCCCCTCCCTCCCTCCCCCCTACCCACCTCCCTCCCCTCTCCCTCCCCCCCTTCCCTCCTCCCTTCCCCCCTCCCCCCTCCCATCCCCCCTCCCCCCTCCCCTCCCCCCCTCCCTCCCCTCCTCCCTCCCCCAACCCTCCCCCTTTCCTCCCCTCCCGGTTACAATGGAAACCCTACGAGGACGGGCCCAACGGGCCCACTCGGTCTAGTCTATCTATCTATCTATCTATCTATCTATATAATACTAAAACTCTGCGTTCGTATGTAGGGATGTATGTGTGTATGTACGGAAGTTTAACCTACAAACCCTACTCCTCCAAGACGGTACACCAAAGCGCTACGATTTTTGTACCGCCGTATTCACAATTAACCTGGGCAACTATTGTAAGTACTTTCGTTCAAATTGAAGCTACCTTTTTAAAGCTAGAGAGATATTAAAGTTTAAATTTTCATTTCTAACCCTTTTCTTCAAGGGGCTACATTTGTTTCCAAAAGTTTCCAGAAAAGGATTTAGTTTTCAGCAAGGATTTAGTTTTCAGCTTGTGACGGCTACATTGTTTCGAAAAGCTTCCAAGAAGTCTTTTTTGTTATTGCAAGTCAAGTCAAGTCACTTTTATTTGTATAGCACATTTAAAAACAACCCACGTTGACCAAAGTACTGCACATCTGATTAGGAAAAAAAAAAAAAACATCTTGGAGAGTAAGAGTGGGGCTGGGGGAGGAGAGAATGGGGGGTGTGGGGACGGGCCCAACGGGCCCTCCCCAACGGGCACACTTGGAGAGTAAGGGTGGGGCTGGGGGAGGAGAGAATGGGGGGTGTGGGGACGGGCCCAACGGGCCCTCTTTTCTAGTCTATATACTACTAAAACTCTGCGGTCCAACATTCCGTATGTATGTGTGTATATACGGAAGATTCCGAAGATTTCTGTCCATAACTTACAAACCCTGCTCCTCCCAGACGGTACACCAAAGCGCTACGATTTTTATACCGCCATATTCACCATTAACCTGGGCAACTATTGTAAGTACTTTCGTTCAAATTGAAGCTACCTTTTAAAGCTAGAGAGATATTAAAGTTTAAATTTTCATTTCTAACACTTTTCTTGAAGGGGCCAAACCCTACTCCTCCCAGACGGTACACCAAAGCGCTACGATTTTTGTACCGCCGTATTCACCATTAACATGGGCAACTATTGTAAGTACTTTCGTTCAAATTGAAGCTACCTTTTTAAAGCTAGAGAGATATTAAAGTTTAAATTTTTCATTTCTAACCCTTTTCTTGAAGGGGCTTCAGCGCGTGATGTCACAATGGCACCCGTGCACCAATGAGAGATCAGCTCGCGATGGACAAGCGGCTGCTATTGGGTGTTTACTACTTTAAATTTACATAATTTTTTTTCTGACCTTTTTTTTCAAGGTCTTCAGCTTGTGACGTCACAATGCTTGTGTGAGATGGTTGCAACATTGTTGCGAAAAGCAACTGCCAGTTTTTTAAAGTTGTGCGAGTCACTTAACATACACAGATCAGCATGGGGCCCCTATTCCCTCCCTCCCCCCCCCCTTCCCCCCTCAACCCCTTCCTCCCCACTCCTTCCCACCTCCACCCCCCCTCCCTCCCCCCCTTCCCCCCTCCCCTCCCCCCTCCCTCCCCCTCCACACCTCCCTCCCTCCCCCTTCCCTCCCTCCCCTCCTCCCGGTTACAATGGAAACCCTACGAGGACGGGCCCAACGGGGAAAGAGGGGTACTGGGAAAAGGGGAGGTCCCCCTCCCTCCCCTTCCCCCTCCCCTCCCCCCCCTACCCCTCTCCCTCCCCCCTCCCCCTCTCCCTCCCCCTCTCCCTCCCCCCTCCCCCCCTTCCCCCTCCCCTCCCCCCTCCCTCCCCCTCCCCTCCCTCCACACCTCCCTCCTCCCTCCCTCCCCCTTCCCTCCCTCCCCTCCTCCCGGTTACAATGGAAACCCTACGAGGACGGGCCCAACGGGGAAAGAGGGGTACTGGGAAAAGGGGAGGTCCCCCTCACTCCCCCCTTCCCCATCCCATCCCCCCTCCACCCCTCTCCCGCCCCCTTCCCCCCCTCCCCTTCCCCCCTCCCTCCCCTCCTCCCTCCACACCTCCCTCCTCCCTCCCTCCCCTTCCCTCCCTCCCATCCTCCCAATGCTTGTGTGAGATGGTTGCAACATTGTTTCGAAAAGCAGCTGACAGAAGCACTAAGTAGCCGCGAATGTTTCAAAACCAGCACTTAACCGCGAATGTTTTTTTAAAAAGCACTTAACCGCGAATGTTTCAAAACAAGCAATTAAAAAGCACTTATTTTTTTTAAAGTATTTTTTTTTATTCCAAGAGAATGGGGGGGGTCTGAGAATGGGGACTGGGGAGGGGGACAACAGGGGTCGTTGCGGTGGGGGCTTGGTGGTGGGGGAAAGAGGGGTACTGGGAAAAGGGGAGGTCCCACTTCCCATCTCAACCTCTTCCTCCCCCCTCCTTCCCACCTCCATCCCCACTCTCTCCCCCCTCAATCCCAACCTCCATCACCACTCAGCCCCTAACTCACCCGTCCCTCCTTCCCTCCATCCGACCCTCCCCCACTCCCTCCCCCCCTCCCTCCACCCTTCCACCCCTCTCCCCCTCCCCCCTCCTTCCACCCTCCCTCCCCCCCCTCCCGGTTACAATGGAAACCCTACGGGGACGGGCCCAACGGGGAAAGAGGGGTACTGGGAAAAGGGGAGGTCCCCCTCCCTCCCCCCTTCCCCCTCCCCTCCCCCCTCCCCTCTCCCTCCCCCTCCCTCCCCCTCCCCCCTACCCCCCTCCCTCCCCTCCCCCCTCCCTCCCCTCCCCTCCTCCCTCCACACCTCCCTCCTCCCTCCCTCCCCCTTCCCGCCCTCCCCTCCTCCCGGTTACAATGGAAACCCTACGAGGATGGGCCCAACGGGGAAAGAGGGGTACTGGGAAAAGGGGAGGTCCCCCTCCCTCCCTCCCCCCTACCCACCTCCCTCCCCTCTCCCTCCCCCCCTACCCTCCTCCCTTCCCCCCTCCCCCCTCCCATCCCCCCCTCTCCCCCCTCCCTCCCCCCTACCCCCCTCCCTCCCCTCTCCCTCCCCCCTCCCCTCCCCCCCTCCCTCCCCTCCTCCCTCCCCCAACCCTCCCCCTTTCCTCCCATCCGGTTACAATGGAAACCCTACGAGGACGGGCCCAACGGGCCCACTCGGTCTAGTCTATCTATATACTACTAAAACTCTGCGGTCCAACATTCCGTGTGTATGTACGCAAACATTCCGTGTGTATGTACGGAAGATTCCGAAGATTTCTGTCCATAACTTACAAACCCTACTCCTCCCAGACGGTACACCAAAGCGCTACGATTTTTGTACCGCCGTATTCACCATTAACATGGGCAACTATTGTAAGTACTTTCGTTCAAATTGAAGCTACCTTTTTAAAGCTAGAGAGATATTAAAGTTAAAATTTCTCATTTCTAACCCTTTTCTTGAAGGGGCTTCAGCGCGTGATGTCACAATGGCACCCGTGCACCAATGAGAGATCAGCTCGGTTTCAAATTTACATGATTTTTTTTCTGACCTTTTTTTTCAAGGTCTTCAGCTTGTGACGTCACAATGCTTGTGTGAGAGGGTTGCAACATTGTTGCGAAAAGCAACTGCCAGTTTTTTAAAGTTGTGCCAGTCACTTAACATACACAGATCAGCATGGGGCCCCTATTCCCTCCCCCCCCCCCCCTTCCCCCCTCAACCCCTTCCTCCCCACTCCTTCCCACCTCCATCCCCACTCACTCCCCCCCTCCTCCCCAACTCCCTCCCCACCTCCCTCACCCCTCCTCTCCTAACTCCTCCCTCCCTCCCCCTTCCCTCCCTCCCCTCCTCCCGGTTACAATGGAAACCCTACGAGGACGGGCCCAACGGGGAAAGAGGGTTACTGGGAAAAGAGGAGGTCCCCCTCCCTCCCCCCTTCCCCCATCCCATCCCCCCTCCCTCCCCTCTCCCTCCCCCTTCCCCCCCTTCCCCCCCTCCCCTTCCCCCCTTCCCTCCCCTCCTCCCTCCACACCTCCCTCCTCCCTCCCTCCCCTTCCCTCCCTCCCATCCTCCCAATGCTTGTTTGAGATGGGTGCTACAGTGAGAAGCACTATGTGACCGCGAATGTTTCGAAAAAAGCACTGAGAGTGTGTATGGGGGAGAGAGAGAATGGGGGCGGGGTCTGTGAATGGGGACTGGGGACAACAGGGTCGTTGCGGAGGGGGCTTGGTGGTGGGGGAAAGAGGGGTACTGGGAAAAGGGGAGGTCCCCACTTCCCCCCTCAACCCCTTCCTCCCCCCTCCTTCCCACCTCCATCCCCACTCCCATCCCCACTCCCTCCCCCCCTCCCTCCCCCCTCAATCCAACCTCCATCACCACTCAGCCCCTAACTCCCCCCCCTCCCTCCTTCCCTCCATCCCACCCTCCCCCACTCCCTCCCCCCTCCCTCCACCATTCCATCCCTCTCTCCCTCCCCCCCTCCGGTTACAATGGAAACCCTACGGGGACGGGCCCAACGGGGAAAGAGGGGTACTGGGAAAAGAGGAGATCCCCCTCCCTCCCCACCCCCCCTACCCGCTCCCCCCCTACCCGCTCCCCCCTTCCCTCCCCCTTCCCCTTCCCCCTCCCCTCCCCCCTCCCTACCCCTCCCCTCCTCCCTCCACACCTCCCTCCACACCTCCCTCCCCCCTCCCTCCCGGTTACAATGGAAACCCTACGAGGACGGGCCCAACGGGGAAAGAGGGGTACTGGGAAAAGGGAGGTCCCCCTTCCCCCTTCCCCCCTCAACCCCTTCATCCCCCCTCCTTCCCACCTCCATCCCCACTCCATCCCCCCCCTCCTCCCCCTCCCTCCCCAACTCCCTCCCCCCTCCCTCCCCTCTAACTCCCCCCTCCCTCCTTCCCTCCATCCCTCCCTCCCCCAATCCCTCCCCCCCTCCCTCCACCCTTCCATCCCTCTCCCCCTCCCCCCTCCTTCCACCCTCCCTCCCCCCTCCCCGTTACAATGGAAACCCTACGAGGACGGTCCCAACGGGAAAGAGGGGCACTGGGAAAAGGGGAGGTCCCCCTCACTACCCCCTTCCCCCTCCCCTCTTCCCCTCCCTCCCCTCCCCCCTACCCCCTCCCTCCCCTCCCCCTCCCTCCCCTCCCCTCCTCCCTCCACACCTCCCTCCTCCCTCCCTCCCCCTTCCCTCCCTCCCCTCCTCCCGGTTACAATGGAAACCCTACGAGGACGGGCCCAACGGGAAAGAGGGGTACTGGGAAAAGGGGAGATCCCCCTCCCTCCCCCTTCCCCCCACCCCTCCCTCCCCCTTACCTCCCCCCCTACCCCCCTCCCTCCCCTCTCCCTCCCTCCTCCCCCCTTCCCCCCTCCCCTCCCCCTCCCATCCCCTCCTCCCTGCACACCTCCACACCTCCCTCCTCCCTCCCTCCCCCTTCCCTCCCTCCCCTCCTCCCGGTTACAATGGAAACCCTACGAGGACGGGCCCTATGGGGAAAGAGGGGTACTGGGAAAATGGGAGGTTCCCCTCCCTCCCCCCTCACTCCCCCCTCCCTCCCTTCTCCCTCCCCCCCTCCCTCCCCCTCCCCTTCCCCCCTCCCTCCCCTTCCCCCCTCCCTCCCCCCCTACCCCCTTCCCTCCCCTCTCCCTCCCCCCTCCCTCCCCCTCCACACCTCCCTACTCCCTCCCTCGAAAAGTAACTGACAGAAGCACTAAGTAGCCGCGAATGTTTCAAAACCAGCACTTAACCGCGAATGTTTTTTAAAAAAGCACTTAACCGCGAATGTTTCAAAACAAGCAATTAAAAAGCACTTTTTTTTTTAAAGCATTTTTTTTTATTCCAAGAGAATGGGGGGTGGTCTGAGAATGGGGACTGGGTAGGGGGACAACAGGGGTCGTTGCGGTGGGGGCTTGGTGGTGGGGGAAAGAGGGGGTACTGGGAAAAGGGGAGGTCCCACTTCCCCCTCAACCTCTTCCTCCCCCCTCCTTCCCACCTCCATCCCCACTCTCTCCCCCTCAATCGCAACCTCCATCACCACTCAGCCCCTAACTCACCCCTCCCTCCTTCCCTCCATCCGACCCTCCCCCACTCCTCCCCCCATCCCTCCACCCTTCCACCCCCTCTCCCCCTCCCCCCTCCTTCCACCCTCCCTCCCCCCCTCCCGGTTACAATGGAAACCCTACGGGGACGGGCCCAACGGGGAAAGAGGGGTACTGGGAAAAGGGGAGTTCCCCCTCCCGCCCCTCCTCCCTCCCCTCCCCCTACCCCTCTTTCCCCCTCCCCCTCCCCTCCCCCCCTCCCTCCCCCTCCCCTCCTCCCTCCACACCTCCCTCCACACCTCCCTCCTCCCTCCCTCCCCCCCTCCCGGTTACAATGGAAACCCTACGAGGACGGGCCCAACGGGGAAAGAGGAGTACTGGGAAAAGGGGAGGTCCCCCTCCCTCCCTCCCCCCTTCCCCCTCCCCTCTCCCTCCCCCTCCCTCCCCCTCCCCCCTACCCCCCTCCCTCCCCTCCCCCCTCCCCGTTACAATGGAAACCCTACGGGGACGGGCCCAACGGGGAAAGAGGGGTACTGGGAAAAGGGGAGGTCCCCCTCCCTCCCCCCCTCCCCCCTCCACTCCACCCTCCCCTCCACCCCTCCCTCCCCCTCCCCTGCTCCCTCCACACCTCCCTCCTCCCTCCCTCCCTCTTCCCTCCCTCCATCCTCCCAGTTACAATGGAAACCCTACGAGGACGGGCCCAACGGGCCCACTCGGTCTAGTCTATCTATATACTACTAAAACTCTGCGGTCCAACATTCCGTATGTATGTATGTATATGTGTATGTACGGAAGATTCCGAAGAATTTCTGTCCATAACTTACAAACCCTACTCCTCCCTGAAGGTACACCAAAGCGCTACGATTTTTGTACCGCCATATTCACCATTAACGTGGGCAACTATTGTAAGTACTTTCGTTCAAATTGAAGTTACCTTTTTAAAGCTAGAGAGATATTAAAGTTTAAATTTTCATTTCTAACCCTTTTCTTGAAGGGGCTTCAGCGCGTGATGTCACAATGGCACCCGTGCACCAATCAGAGATCAGCTCGGTTTTAAATTTACATCTTCAGCTTGTGACGTCACAATGCTTGTGTGAGATTGTTGCAACATTGTTGCGAAAGGCAACTGCCAGTTTTTAAAGTTGTGCAAGTCACTTAACATACACAGATCAGCATGGGGCCCCTATTCCCTCCCTCCCCCCCCCTTCTCCCTCAACCCCTTCCTCCCCCACTCCTTCCCACCTCCATCCCCACTCCCTCCCCCCCTCCCTCCCCCCCTCAATCCCAACCTCCATCACCACTCAGCCCCTAACTCCCCCCCTCCTCCTTCCCTCCATCCCACCCTCCCCCACTCCCTCCCCCCTCCCTCCACCATTCCATCCCTCTCCCCCTCCCCCCTCCTTCCACCCTCCCTCCCCCCCTCCCGGTTACAATGGAAACTATACGGGGACGGGCCCAACGGGGAAAGAGGGGTACTGGGAAAAGGGGAGGTCCCACTTCCCCCCTCAACCCCTTCCTCCCCCCCTCCTTCCCACCTCAATCCCCACTCCCTCCCCCCTCCCTCCCCCCTCAATCCCAACCTCCATCACCACTCAGCCCCTAACTCCCCGCTCCTCCTTCCCTCCATCCCACCCTCCCCCACTCCCTCCCCCCTCCCTCCACCATTCCATCCCTCTCCCCCTCCCCCCTCCTTCCACCCTCCCTCCCCCCTCCCGGTTACAATGGAAACCCTACGGGGACGGGCCCAACGGGGAAAGAGGGGTACTGGGAAAAGGGGAGGTCCCCCTTCCCCCCTCAACCCCTTCATCCCCCCTCCTTCCCACCTCCATCCCCACTCCCTCCCCCCCTCCTCCCCAACTCCCTCCCCCCTAACTCCCCCTCCCTCCTTCCCTCCATCCCCTCCCTCCCCCAATCCCTCCCCCTCCCTCCACCCTTCCATCCCTCTCCCCCTCCCCCCTCCTTCCACCCTCTCTCCCCCCTCCCGGTTACAATTGAAACCCTACGAGGACGGGCCCAACGGGGAAAGAGGGGTACTGGGAAAAGGGGAGGTCCCCCTCACTACCCCCCTTCCCCCTCCCCTCCCCCCTTCCCCTCCCTCCCCCTCCCCCCTCCCTCCCCTCCCCCTCCCTCCCCTCCCCTCCTCCCTCCACCCCTCCCTCCTCCCCTCCCTCCCCCTTCCCTCCCTCCCCTCCTCACGGTTACAATGGAAACCCTACGAGGACGGGCCCAACGGGGAAAGAGGGGTACTGGGAAAAGGGGAGATCCCCCTCCCTCCCCCTTCCCCCCTCTCCCCCTTACCTCCCCCCCTCCTCCCCTCTCCCTCCCTCCTCCCCCCTTCCCCCCTCCCCCCCTCCCCTCCCCCTCCCCTCCTCCCTCCACACCTCCCTCCTCCCTCCCTCCCTCCCCCTTCCCTCCCTCCCCTCCTCCCGGTTACAATGGAAACCCTACGAGGACGGGCCCAATGGTGAAAGAGGGGTACTGGGAAAATGGGAGGTTCCCCTCCTCCCCCCTCCCTCCCTTCTCCCTCCCCCCCTCCCTCCCCCTCCCCTTCCCCCCTCCCTCCCCTTCCCCCCTCCCCCCTCCCTACCCCTCCCCCCTACCCCCTTCCCTCCCCTCTCCCTCCTCCCTTCCCCCCTCCCCTCCCCCTCCCCTCCCCCTCCCCTCCCCCCTCCACACCTCCCTACTCCCTCCCTCGAAAAGCAACTGACAGAAGCACTAAGTAGCCGCGAATGTTTCAAAACCAGCACTTAACCGCGAATGTTTTTTTAAAAAGCACTTAACCGCGAATGTTTCAAAACAAGCAATTAAAAAGCACTTTTTTTAAAAAAGTATTTTTTTTTATTCCAAGAGAATGGGGGGGGGGTCTGAGAATGGGGACTGGGTAGGGGGACAACAGGGGTCGTTGCGGTGGGGGCTTGGTGGTGGGGGAAAGAGGGGTACTGGGAAAAGGGGAGGTCCCACTTCCCCCTCAACCTCTTCCTCCCCCCTCCTTCCCACCTCCATCCCGACTCTCTCCCCCCTCAATCCCAACCTCCATCACCACTCAGCCCCTAACTCACCCCTCCCTCCTTCCCTCCATCCGACCCTCCCCTCCCCCACTCCCTCCCCCCCTCCCTCCACCCTTCCACCCCTCTCCCCCTCCTTCCACCCTCCCTCCCCCCCTCCCGGTTACAATGGAAACCCTACGGGGACGGGCCCAACGGTGAAAGAGGGGTACTGGGAAAAGGGGAGTTCCCCCCTCCTCTCCCCTCCTCCCTCCCCTCCCCCCTACCCCTCTTCCCCCCTCCCCCTCCCCTCCCTCACCCTCCCCTCCTCCCTCCACACCTCCCTCCTCCCTCCCTCCCCCCCTCCCGGTTACAATGGAAACCCTACGAGGACGGGCCCAACGGGGAAAGAGGAGTACTGGGAAAAGGGGAGGTCCCCCTCCCTCCCCCCTTCCCGCTCCCCTCCCCCCCTCCCCCTCTCCCTCCCCCTCCCCCCTACCCCCCTCCCTCCCCTCCCCCCTCCCTCCCCCTCCCCTCCTCCCTCCACACCTCCCTCCTCCCTCCCTCCCCCTTCCCGCCCTCCCGTCCTCCCGGTTACAATGGAAACCCTACGAGGACGGGCCCAACGGGGAAAGAGGGGTACTGGGAAAAGGGGAGGTCCCCCTCCCTCCTCCCCCCTACCCACCTCCCTCCCCTCTCCCTCCCCCCTTCCCTCCTCCCTTCCCCCCTCCCCCCTCCCATCCCCCCCTCTCCCCCCTCCCTCCCCCCTACCCCCCTCCCTCCCCTCTCCCTCCCCCCTTCCCCCCTCCCCCCTCCCCTCCCTCCCCTCCTCCCTCCCCCTTCCCTCCCCTAACCCTCCCCCTTTCCTCCCCTCCCGGTTACAATGGAAACCCTACGAGGACGGGCCCAACGGGCCCACTCGGTCTAGTATACTACTAAAACTCTGCGGTCCAACATTCCGTATGTATATACGGAAGATTCCGTATGTTTGTACGGAAGATTCCGAAGATTTCTGTCCATAACTTACAAACCCTACTCCTCCCAGACGGTACACCAAAGCGCTACGATTTTTGTACCGCCGTATTCACCATTAACATGGGCAACTATTGTAAGTACTTTCGTTCAAATTGAAGCTACCTTTTTAAAGCTAGAGAGATATTAAAGTTAAAATTTCTCATTTCTAACCCTTTTCTTGAAGGGACTTCAGCGCGTGATGTCACAATGGCACCCGTGCACCAATGAGAGATCAGCTCGGTTTTATATTTACATAATTTTTTTTCTGACCTTTTTTTTCAAGGTCTTCAGCTTGTGACGTCACAATGCTTGTGTGAGATGGTTTGCAACATTGTTGCGAAAAGCAACTGCCAGTTTTTTAAAGTTGTGCGAGTCACTTAACATACACAGATCAGCATGGGGCCCCTATTCCCTCCCTCCCCCCCCTTCCCCCCTCAACCCCTTCCTCCCCACTCCTTCCCACCTCCATCCCCACTCCCTCCCCCCCTCCTCCCCAACTCCCTCCCCACCTCCCTCACCCCTCCTCCCCTAACTCCCCCCCCTCCCTCCTTCCCTCCATCCCTCCCCCCCTCCCTCCACCCTTCCATCCCTCTCCCCCTCCCCCCTCCTTCCACCCTCCCTCCCCCCCTTCTGGTTACAAAGGAAACATTACGGGGACGGGCCCAACGGGGAAAGAGGGGTACTGGGAAAAGGGGAGGTCCCCCTCCCTCCCCTTACCCCCTCCCCCATCCCCCTCCCCCCTAACCCTCTCCCTCCCCCTTCCCCCCTCCCCTCCCCCCCTCCCCTCCTCCCTCCACACCTCCCTCCTCCCTCCCTCCCCTCCTCCCGGTTACAACAGGGGTCGTTGCGGAGGGGGCTTGGTGGTGGGGGAAAGAGGGGTACTGGGAAAATGGGAGGTCCCCCTTCACCCCTCAACCCCTTCCTTCCCACCTCCATCCCCACTCCCTCCCCCCCTCCTCCCCCTCCCTCCCCAACTCCCTCCCCCTCCCTCCCCACCTCCCTCAAACCTCCCCCCTATCTCCCCCCCTCCCTCCTTCCCTCCATCCCTCCCTCCCCCAATCAATCCACCCTTCCATCCCTCTCCCCCTCCCCCCTCCTTCCATCCTCCCTCCCCCCTCCCGGTTACAATAGAAACCCTACGGGGACGGGCCCAACGGGGAAAGAGGGGTACTGGGAAAAGGGGAGGTCCCCCTTCCTCCCCTCCCCCCTACCCCCTCCCCCCTTCCCCCTCCCCTTCCCCCCTCCCCTCCCCCCCTCCCCTCCTCCCTCCACACCTCCCTCCACACCTCCCTCCCCCCCTCCCGGTTACAATGGAAACCCTATGAGGACGGGCCCAACGGGGAAAGAGGGGTACTGGGAAAAGGGGAGGTCCCCCTTCCCCCCTCAACCCCTTCATCCCCCCTCCTTCCCACCTCCATCCCCACTCCCTCCCCCCCTCCTCCCCCTCCCTCCCCAACTCCCTCCCCCCTCCCCCCTAACTCCCCCCTCCCTCCATCCCTCCCTCCCCAATCCCTCCCCCCCTCCCTCCACCCTTCCATCCCTCTCCACCCTCCCTCCCCCCCTCCCGGTTACAATTGAAACCCTACGAGGACGGGCCCAACGGGGAAAGAGGAGTACTGGGAAAAGGGGAGGTCCCCCTCCCTCCCCCCTTCCCCCATCCCATCCCCCCTCCCTCCCCTCTCCCTCTCCCTCCCCCTTCCCCCCTTCCCCCCTCCCCTTCCCCCCCTCCCCCCTCCCTCCCCTCCCCTCCTCCCTCCACACCTCCCTCCTCCCTCCCTCCCCCTTCCCGCCCTCCCCTCCTCCCGGTTACAATGGAAACCCTACGAGGACGGGCCCAACGGGGAAAGAGGGGTACTGGGAAAAGGGGAGGTCCCCCTCCCTCCCTCCCCCCTACCCCCCTCCCTCCCCCTCCTCCCTCCCCCTTCCCTCCCCCCAACCCTCCCCCTTTCCTCCCTCCCGGTTACAATGGAAACCCTACGAGGACGGGCCCAACGGGCCCACTCGGTCTAGTATAATACTAAAACTCTGCGGTCCAACATTCCGTATGTATATACGGAAGATTCCGTATGTATATACGGAAGATTCCGAAGATTTCTGTCCATAACTTACAAACCCCTGCTCCTCCCAGACGGTACACCAAAGCGCTACGATTTTTGTACCGCCGTATTCACCATTGACATGGGCAACTGTTGTAAGTACTTTCGTTCAAATTGAAGCTACCTTTTTAAAGCTAGAGAGATATTAAAGTTTAAATTTTCATTTCTAACACTTTTCTTGAAGGGTCCAAACCCTACTCCTCCCAGACGGTACACCAAGCGCTACGATTTTTGTACCGCCGTATTCACCATTAACATGGGCAACTATTGTAAGTACCTTCGTTCAAATTGAAGCTACCTTTTTAAAGCTAGAGAGATATTAAAGTATAAATTTTCATTTCTAACCCTTTTCTTGAAGGGGCTTCAGTGCGTGATGTCACAATGGCACCCGTGCACCAATGAGAGATCAGCTCGGTTTTAAATTTACATCTTCAGCTTGTGACGTCACAATGCTTGTGTGAGATTGTTGCAACATTGTTGCGAAAAGCAACTGCCAGTTTTTTAAAGTTGTGCAAGTCACTTAACATACACAGATCAGCATGGGGCCCCTATTCCCTCCCTCCCCCCCCTTCCCCCCTCACCCCTTCCTCCCCACTCCTTCCCACCTCCATCCCCACTCCCTCCCCCCCTCCTCCCCAACTCCCTCCCCACCTCCCTCACCCCTCCTCCCCTAACTCCCCCCCCTCCCTCCTTCCCTCCATCCTCCCCCCCTCCCTCCACCCTTCCATCCCTCTCCCCCTCCCCCCTCCTTCCACCCTCCCTCCCCCCCTTCTGGTTACAAAGGAAACCCTACGGGGACGGGCCCAACGGGGAAAGAGGGGTACTGGGAAAAGGGGAGGTCCCCCTCCCTCCCCTTCCCCCCCTCCCCTCCCCCCTCCCCCTCCCCCCTAACCCTCTCCCTCCCCCTCCCCTCCCCCCCCTCCCCTCCTCCCTCCACACCTCCTCCTCCCTCCCTCCCCTCCTCCCGGTTACAATGGAAACCCTACGAGGACGGGCCCAACGGGGAAAGAGGGGTACTGGGAAAAGGGGAGGTCCCCCTCCCTCCCCCCTTCCCCCATCCCATCCCCCCTCCCTCCCCTCTCCCTCCCCCCGTTCCCCCTCCCCTTCCCCACTTCCCTCCACACCTCTCCTCCCTCCCTCCCCTTCCCTCCCTCCCATCCTCCCAATGCTTGTTTGAGATGGGTGCTACATTGTTTCGAAAAGCACCACTAACAGATCGCAGTGAGAAGCACTATGTGACCGTGAATGTTTCAAAACAAGCACTTAAAAAGCACTTATCTTTTTTTAAAGTATTTTTTTTTATTGCAAGTCACTTAACATACACAGATCAGCATTGGGCCCCTATGCTCGTGGGCCACCGGGGCAAGTGTTTCGAAAAAAGCACTGAGAGTGTGTCTGGGGGAGAGAGAGAATGGGGGGGGGGGGGTCTGAGAATGGGGACTGGGGAGGGGGACAACAGGGGTCGTTGCGGAGGGGGCTTGGTGGTGGGGGAAAGAGGGGTACTGGGAAAAGGGGAGGTCCCACTTCCCCCCTCAACCCCTTCCTCCCCCCTCCTTCCCACCTCCATCCCCACTCCCTCCCCCCTCCCTCCCCCCTCAATCCCAACCTCCTTCACCACTCAGCCCCTAACTCCCCCCCTCCCCTCCTTCCCTCCATCCCACCCTTCCCCCACTCCCTCCCCCCTCCCTCCACCATTCCATCCCTCTCCCCCTCCCCCCTCCTTCCACCCTCCCTCCCCTCCTCCCGGTTACAATGGAAACCCTACGAGGACGGGCCCAATGGGGAAAGAGGGGTACTGGGAAAATGGGAGGTTCCCCTCCCTCCCCCCTCACTCCCCCCTCCCTCCCTTCTCCCTCCCCCCCTCCCTCCCCCTCCCCTTCCCCCCTCCCTCCCCTTCCCCCCTCCCTCCCCCTCCCCCCTACCCCCTTCCCTCCCCTCTCCCTCCCCCCCTTCCCCCCTCCCCTCCCCCCTCCCTCCCCCTCCCCTCCCCCCTCCACACCTCCCTACTCCCTCCCTCGAAAAGCAACTGACAGAAGCACTAAGTAGCCGCGAATGTTTCAAAACCAGCACTTAACCGCGAATGTTTTTAAAAAAGCACTTAACCGCGAATGTTTCAAAACAAGCAATTAAAAAGCACTTTTTTTTTAAAAGTATTTTTTTTTTATTCCAAGAGAATGGGGGGGGTCTGAGAATGGGGACTGGGGAGGGGGACAACAGGGGTCGTTGCGGTGGGGGCTTGGTGGTGGGAGAAAGAGGGGTACTGGGAAAAGGGGAGGTCCCACTTCCCCTCAACCTCTTCCTCCCCCCTCCTTCCCACCTCCATCCCCACTCTCTCCCCCCTCAATCCCAACCTCCATCACCACTCAGCCCCTAACTCACCCCTCCCTCCTTCCCTCCATCCGACCCTCCCCCACTCCCTCCCCCCCCTCCCTCCACCCTTCCACCCCTCTCCCCCTCCTTCCACCCTCCCTCCCCCCCCCTCCCGGTTACAATGGAAACCCTACGGGGACGGGCCCAACGGGGAAAGAGGGGTACTGGGAAAAGGGGAGTTCCCCTCCCTCCCCTCCTCCCTCCCCTCCCCCCTACCCCTCTTCCCCCCCTCCCCCTCCCCCTCCCCCCCCTCCCTCCCCCTCCCCTCCTCCCTCCACACCTCCCTCCACACCTCCCTCCTCCTCCCTCCCCCCCTCCCGGTTACAATGGAAACCCTACGAGGACGGGGCCCAACGGGGAAAGAGGAGTACTGGGAAAAGGGGAGGTCCCCCTCCCTCCCCCCTTCCCCCTCCCCTCCCCCATCCCCTCTCCCTCCCCCTCCCTCCCCCTCCCCCCTACCCCCCTCCCTCCCCTCCCCCTCCCTCCCCTCCCCCTCCCTCCCCTCCCCTCCTCCCTCCACACCTCCCTCCTCCCTCCCTCCCCCTTCCCGCCCTCCCCTCCTCCCGGTTACAATGGAAACCCTACGAGGACGGGCCCAACGGGGAAAGAGGGGTACTGGGAAAAGGGGAGGTCCCCCTCCCTCCCTCCCCCCTACCCACCTCCCTCCCCTCTCCCTCCCCCCCTTCCCTCCTCCCTTCCCCCCTCCCCTCCCCCCTCCCATCCCCCTCTCTCCCCCCCTCCCTCCCCCCTACCCCCCTCCCTCCCCTCTCCCTCCCCCCTCCCCTCCCCCCCTCCCTCCCCTCCTCCCTCCCCCTTCCCTCCCCCAACCCTCCCCCTTTCCTCCCCTCCCGGTTACATGGAAACCCGACGAGGACGGGCCCAACGGGCCCACTCGGTCTAGTCTATATACTACTAAAACTCTGCGGTCCAACATTCCGTGTGTATGTACGGAAGATTCCGTATGTACGAAAGATTCCGAAGATTTCTGTCCATAACTTACAAACCCTACTCCTCCCAGACGGTACACCAAAGCGCTACGATTTTTGTACCGCCGTATTCACCATTAACATGGGCAACTATTGTAAGTACTTTCGTTCAAATTGAAGCTACCTTTTTAAAGCTAGAGAGATATTAAAGTTTAAATTTTCATTTCTAACACTTTTCTTGAAGGGGCCAAACCCTACTCCTCCCAGACGGTACACCAAAGCGCTACGATTTTTGTACCGCCGTATTCACCATTAACATGGGCAACTATTGTAAGTACTTTCGTTCAAATTGAAGCTACCTTTTTAAAGCTAGAGAGATATTAAAGTTTAAATTTTTCATTTCTAACCCTTTTCTTGAAGGGGCTTCAGCGCGTGATGTCACAATGGCACCCGTGCACCAATGAGAGATCAGCTCGCGATGGACAAGCGGCTGCTATTGGGTGTTTACTACTTTAAATTTACATAATTTTTTTTCTGACCTTTTTTTTCAAGGTCTTCAGCTTGTGACGTCACAATGCTTGTGTGAGATGGTTGCAACATTGTTGCGAAAAGCAACTGCCAGTTTTTTAAAGTTGTGCGAGTCACTTAACATACACAGATCAGCATGGGGCCCCTATTCCCTCCCTCCCCCCCCCTTCCCCCCTCAACCCCTTCCTCCCCACTCCTTCCCACCTCCACCCCCCCTCCCTCCCCCCCTTCCCCCCCTCCCCTCCCCCCTCCCTCCCCCTCCACCCTCCACACCTCCCTCCCTCCCCCTTCCCCTCCCTCCCCTCCTCCCGGTTACAATGGAAACCCTACGAGGACGGGCCCAACGGGGAAAGAGGGGTACTGGGAAAAGGGGAGGTCCCCCTCCCTCCCCTTCCCCCTCCCCTCCCCCCCTTACCCCTCCCCCTCCCTCCCCCTCTCCCTCCCCCCCCTCCCCCCCCCTCCCCCCTCCCTCCCCCTCCCCTCCCTCCACACCTCCCTCCTCCCTCCCTCCCCCTTCCCTCCCTCCCCTCCTCCCGGTTACAATGGAAACCCTACGAGGACGGGCCCAACGGGGAAAGAGGGGTACTGGGAAAAGGGGAGGTCCCCCTCACTCCCCCCTTCCCCATCCCATCCCCCCCTCCCTCCCCTCTCCCGCCCCCTTCCCCCCCTCCCCCTTCCCCCCTCCCTCCCCTCCTCCCTCCACACCTCCCTCCTCCCTCCTCCCCTTCCCTCCCTCCATCCTCCCAATGCTTGTGTGAGATGGTTGCAACATTGTTTCGAAAAGCAGCTGACAGAAGCACTAAGTAGCCGCGAATGTTTCAAAACCAGCACTTAACCGCGAATGTTTTTTAAAAAAGCACTTAACCGCGAATGTTTCAAAACAAGCAATTAAAAAGCACTTATTTTTTTAAAGTATTTTTTTTTATTCCAAGAGAATGGGGGGGGTCTGAGAATGGGGACTGGGGAGGGGGACAACAGGGGTCGTTGCGGTGGGGGCTTGGTGGTGGGGGAAAGAGGGGTACTGGGAAAAGGGGAGGTCCCACTTCCCCCCTCAACCTCTTCCTCCCCCCTCCTTCCCACCTCCATCCCCACTCTCTCCCCCCTCAATCCCAACCTCCATCACCACTCAGCCCCTAACTCACCCGTCCCTCCTTCCCTCCATCCGACCCTCCCCCACTCCCTCCCCCCCCCTCCTCCACCCTTCCACCCCTCTCCCCCTCCCCCCTCCTTCCACCCTCCCTCCCCCCCCTCCCGGTTACAATGGAAACCCTACGGGGACGGGCCCAACGGGGAAAGAGGGGTACTGGGAAAAGGGGAGGTCCCCCCTCCCTCCCCCCTCCCTCCCCCCTTCCCCCTCCCCCCTCCCCCTCCCTCCCCCTCCCTCCCCCTCCCTCCCCCTCCCCCCTACCCCCCTCCCTCCCCTCCCCCCTCCCTCCCCTCCCCTCCTCCCTCCACACCTCCCTCCTCCCTCCCTCCCCCTTCCCGCCCTCCCCTCCTCCCGGTTACAATGGAAACCCTACAAGGACGGGCCCAACGGGGAAAGAGGGGTACTGGGAAAAGGGGAGGTCCCCCTCCCTCCCTCCCCCCTACCCACCTCCCTCCCTCCCCCCTACCCACCTCCCTCCCCTCTCCCTCCCCCTTCCCTCCTCCCTTCCCCCCTCCCCTCCCGCCTCCCATCCACCCCTCTTCCCCCTCCCTCCCCCCTCCCCCCCTCCCTCCCCTCTCCCTCCCCCCTCCCCCCTCCCCTCCCCCCCTCCCTCCCCTCCTCCCTCCCCCTTCCCCTCCCCCAACCCTCCCCTCCTCCCGGTTACAATGGAAACCCTACGAGGACGGGCCCAACGGGGAAAGAGGGGTACTGGGAAAAGGGGAGGTCCCCCTCCCTCCCTCCCCCCTACCCACCTCCCTCCCCTCTCCCTCCCCCCTCCCCTCCTCCCTCCCCCAACCCTCCCCCTTTCCTCCCGGTTACAATGGAAACCCTACGAGGACGGGCCCAACGGGCCCACTCGGTCTAGTATACTACTAAAACTCTGCGGTCCAACATTCCGTATGTATATACGGAAGATTCCGTGTGTATATACGGAAGATTCCGAAGATTTCTGTCCATAACTTACAAACCCTACTCCTCCCAGACGGTACACCAAAGCGCTACAATTTTTGTACCGCCGTATTCACCATTAACCTGGGCAACTATTGTAAGTACTTTTGTTCAAATTGAAGCTACCTTTTTAAAGCTAGAGAGATATTAAAGTTTAAATTTTCATTTCTAACACTTTTCTTGAAGGGGCCAAACCCTATTCCTCCCAGACGGTACACCAAAGCGCTACGATTTTTGTACCGCCGTATTCACCATTAACATGGGCAACTATTGTAAGTACTTTCGTTCAAATTGAAGCTACCTTTTTAAAGCTAGAGAGATATTAAAGTTTAAATTTTTCATTTCTAACCCTTTTCTTGAAGGGGCTTCAGCGCGTGATGTCACAATGGCACCCGTGCACCAATGAGAGATCAGCTCGCGATGGACAAGCGGCTGCTATTGGGTGTTTACTACTTTAAATTTACATAATTTTTTTTCTGACCTTTTTTTCAAGGTCTTCAGCTTGTGACGTCACAATGCTTGTGTGAGATGGTTGCAACATTGTTGCGAAAAGCAACTGCCAGTTTTTTAAAGTTGTGCGAGTCACTTAACATACACAGATCAGCATGGGGCCCCTATTCCCTCCCTCCCCCCCCTTCCCCCCTCAACCCCTTCCTCCCCACTCCTTCCCACCTCCACCCCCCCTCCCTCCCCCCCTTCCCCCCTCCCCTCCCCCCTCCCTCCCCCTCCACACCTCCCTCCCTCCCCCTTCCCTCCCTCCCCTCCTCCCGGTTACAATGGAAACCCTACGAGGACGGGCCCAACGGGGAAAGAGGGGTACTGGGAAAAGGGGAGGTCCCCCTCCCTCCCCTTCCCCCTCCCCTCCCCCCCTACCCCTCTCCCTCCCCCCTCCCCCCTCCCTCCCCTCTCCCTCCCCCCTCCCCCCCCTTCCCCCCTCCCCTCCCCCCTCCCTCCCCCTCCCCTCCCTCCACACCTCCCTCCTCCCTCCCTCCCCCTTCCCTCCCTCCCCTCCTCCCGGTTACAATGGAAACCCTACGAGGACGGGCCAACGGGGAAAGAGGGGTACTGGGAAAAGGGGAGGTCCCCCTCACTCCCCCCTTCCCCATCCCATCCCCCCTCCCTCCCCTCTCCCGCCCCCTTCCCCCCCCTCCCCTTCCCCCCTCCCTCCCCTCCTCCCTCCACACCTCCCTCCTCCCTCCCTCCCCTTCCCTCCCTCCCATCCTCCCAATGCTTGTGTGAGATGGTTGCAACATTGTTTCGAAAAGCAGCTGACAGAAGCGCTAAGTAGCCGCGAATGTTTCAAAACCAACACTTAACCGCGAATGTTTTTTAAAAAAGCACTTAACCGCGAATGTTTCAAAACAAGCAATTAAAAAGCACTTATTTTTTTTTAAGTATTTTTTTTTATTCCAAGAGAATGGGGGGGGGGGTCTGAGAATGGGGACTGGGGAGGGGGACAACAGGGGTCGTTGCGGTGGGGGCTTGGTGGTGGGGGAAAGAGGGGTACTGGGTAAAGGGGAGGTCCCACTTCCCACCTCAACCTCTTCCTCCCCCCTCCTTCCCACCTCCATCCCCACTCTCTCCCCCCCTCAATCCCAACCTCCATCACCACTCAGCCCCTAACTCACCCGTCCCTCCTTCCCTCCATCCGACCCTCCCCCACTCCCTCCCCCCCTCCCTCCACCCCTCTCCCCCCTCCCCCCTCCTTCCACCCTCCCTCCCCTTCTCCCGGTTACAATGGAAACCCTACGGGGACGGGCCCAACGGGGAAAGAGGGGTACTGGGAAAAGGGGAGGTCCCCCTCCCTCCCCCCTTCCCCATCCCATCCCCCCTCCCTCCCCTCTCCCTCCCCCTTCCCCCCATTCCCCCCTCCCCTTCCCCCCCTCCCTCCACACCTCTCTCCTCCCTCCCTCCCCTTCCCTCCCTCCCATCCTCCCAATGCTTGTTTGAGATGGGTGCTACATTGTTTCGAAAAGCACCACTAACAGATCGCAGTGAGAAGCACTATGTGACCGCGAATGTTTCAAAACAAGCACTTAAAAAGCACTTATCTTTTTTTAAAGTATTTTTTTTTATTGCAAGTCACTTAACATACACAGATCAGCATTGGGCCCCTATGCTCGTGGGCCACCGGGGCAAGTGTTTCGAAAAAAGCACTGAGAGTGTGTCTGGGGGAGAGAGAGAATGGGGGGGGGGTCTGAGAATGGGGACTGGGGAGGGGGACAACAGGGGTCGTTGCGGAGGGGGCTTGGTGGTGGGGGAAAAAGGGGTACTGGGAAAAGGGGAGGTTCCACTTCCCCCCTCAACCCCTTCCTCCCCCCTCCTTCCCACCTCCATCCCCACTCGCTCCCCCCCTCCCTCCCCCCTCAATCCCAACCTCCATCACCACTCAGCCCCTAACTCCCCCCCTCCCTCCTTCCCTCCATCCCTCCCTCCCCCACTCCCTCCCCCCTCCCTCCACCCTTCCATCCCTCTCCCCCTCCCCCCTCCTTCCACCCTCCCACCCCCCCTCCCGGTTACAATGGAAACCCTACGGGACGGGCCAACGGGGAAAGAGGGGTACTGGGAAAAGAGGAGATCCCCCTCCCTCCCCTCCCCCCTCCCCTCCCCCTCCCCCCTTCCCCCTCCCCTTCCCCCTCCCCTCCCCCCCTCCCTCCCCCTCCCCTCCTCCCTCCACACCTCCCTCCTCCCTCCCTCCCCCCCTCCCGGTTACAATGGAAACCCTATGAGGACGGGCCCAACGGGGAAAGAGGGGTACTGGGAAAAGGGGAGGTCCCCCTTCCCCCCTCAACCCCTTCATCCCCCCTCCTTCCCACCTCCATCCCCACTCCCTCCCCCCCTCCTCCCCCTCCCTCCCCAACTCCCTCCCCCCTCCCTCCCCCTCCCCCCTAACTCCCCCTCCCTCCTTCCCTCCATCCCTCCCTCCCCAATCCCTCCCCCCCTCCCTCCACCCTTCCATCCCTCTCCCCCCTCCTTGAAACCCTACGAGGACGGGCCCAACGGGGAAAGAGGAGTACTGGGAAAAGGGGAGGTCCCCCTCCCTCCCCCCTTCCCTCCCCCCTCCCCTCTCCCTCCCCCTCCCCCCTACCCCCCTCCCTCCCCCTCCCCCCTCCCTCCCCTCCCCTCCTCCTTCCACACCTCCCTCCTCCCTCCCTCCCCCTTCCCGCCCTCCCCTCCTCCCGGTTACAATGGAAACCCTACGAGGACGGGCCCAACGGGGAAAGAGGGGTACTGGGAAAAGGGGAGGTCCCCCTCCCTCCCTCCCCCCTACCCACCTCCCTCCCCTCTCCCTCCCCCCCTTCCCTCCTCCCTTCCCCCCTCCCCTCCCCCCTCCCATCCCCCCCTCTCCCCCCTCCCTCCCCCCTACCCCCCTCCCTCCCCTCCTCCCTCCCCCTTCCTCCCCCAACCCTCCCCCTTTCCTCCCCTCCCGGTTACAATGGAAACTCTACGAGGGACGGGCCCAACGGGCCCACTCGGTCTAGTAACCCTCTAATCCCCTCCTATCCATATACCTATCCAATTTACTCTTAAATAATAAAATCGAGCCAGCCTCCACCACTTCCACCGGAAGCCCATTCCATACAGCCACCACCCTCTGAGTAAAGAAGTTCCCCCTCATGTTACCCCTAAACCTTTGTCCCTCAATCCTGAAGCTATGTCCCCTTGTTGGAATCTTCCCCACTCTCAAAGGGAAAAGCCTACCCACGTCAACTCTGTCCGTCCCTCTCAAAATTTTAAAAACCTCTATCAAGTCCCCCCTCAACCTTCTACGCTCCAAAGAATAAAGACCCAACCTGTTCAACCTCTCTCTGTAGCCTAAGTGCTGAAACCCAGGCAACATTCTAGTAAATCTCCTCTGTACCCTCTCCATTTTGTCGACATCCTTCCTATAATTTGGCGACCAGAACTGCACACCATACTCCAGATTCGGCCTCACCAATGCCCTATACAATTTTAACATTACATCCCAACTTCTATACTCGATGCTCTGATTTATAAAGGCAAGCATACCAAACGCCTTCTTCACCACCCTATCCACATGAGATTCCACCTTCAGGGAACAATGCACAGTTATTCCCAGATCCCTCTGTTCCACTGCATTCCTCAATTCCCTACCATTTACCCTGTACGTCCTATTTGGATTTGTCCTACCAAAATGCAGCACCTCACACTTATCAGCATTAAACTCCATCTGCCATCTTTCAGCCCACCCTTCCAAAAGGCCCAAGTCTCTCTGTAGACTTTGAAAATCTACCTCACTATCAACTACTCCACCTATCTTAGTATCATCTGCATATTTACTAATCCAATTTGCCACACCATCATCCAGATCATTCATGTAAATGACAAACAACAGTGGACCCAACACAGATCCTTGGGGCACTCCACTAGACACTGGCCTCCAACCTGACATACAATTACCCTCTGGTATCTCCCATTCAGCCATTGTTGAATCCATCTTGCAACCTCACTATTAATACCCAACGATTTAACCTTCTTAATCAACCTTCCATGTGGAACCTTGTCAAATGGAGTTTAATGCTGATAAGTGTGAGGTGCTGCATTTTGGTAGGACAAATCAAAATAGGACGTACAGGGTAAATGGTAGGGAATTGAGGAATGCAGTGGAACAGAGGGATCTGGGAATAACTGTGCATTGTTCCCTGAAGGTGGAATCTCATGTGGATAGGGTGGTGAAGAAGGCGTTTGGTATGCTTGCCTTTATAAATCAGAGCATCGAGTATAGAAGTTGGGATCTAATGTTGAAATTGTACAGGGCATTGGTGAGGCCGAATCTGGAGTATGGTGTGCAGTTCTGGTCGCCAAATTATAGGAAGGATGTCGACAAAATGGAGAGGGTACAGAGGAGATTTACTAGAATGTTGCCTGGGTTTCAGCACTTAGGCTACAGAGAGAGGTTGAACAGGTTGGGTCTTTATTCTTTGGAGCGTAGAAGGTTGAGGGGGGACTTGATAGAGGTTTTTAAAATTTTGAGAGGGACGGACAGAGTTGACGTGGGTAGGCTTTTCCCCTTTGAGAGTGGGGAAGATTCCAACAAGGGGACATAGCTTCAGAATTGAGGGACAAAGGTTTAGGGGTAACATGAGGGGGAACTTCTTTACTCAGAGGGTGGTGGCTGTATGGAATGGGCTTCCGGTGGAAGTGGTGGAGGCAGGCTGGATTTTATTATTTAAGAGTAAATTGGATAGGTATATGGATAGGAGGGGATTAGAGGGTTATGGTCTGAGTGCAGGTAGATGAGACTAGGTCAGGGAGAATGGTCGGGGTGGACTGGTAGGGCCGGACAGGCCTGTTTTCCATGCTGTAGTTGTTATATGTTATATATGTTATACTCCACTAGACACTGGCCTCCAACCTGACATACAGTTGTCAACCGTTACCCTCTGGTATCTCCCATTCAGCCATTGTTGAATCCATCTTGCAACCTCACTATTAATACCCACCTTCTTAATCAACCTTCCATGTGGAACCTTGTCAAATGCCTTCCTGAAGTCCATATAGACAACATCCACAGCCTTGCCCTTATCAATTTCCCTGGTAACCTCTTCAAAAAATCCTTATCTTTTTTAGGAATGAGGATTATTGTTGATTCAGTCAGAGTTTGTGGCAATCTCTGTTGTTTAAAGGCGTGACTATATACAGTTTGCAAACGTGGAGAGATCAAATCACTACATTTTTTTATAAAATTCATTATTTAAGCCGTCAGGGTCAGGAGTCTTCCCATTTTTCATGGATTTAATGGTCTCTTCAAAGGTCTTTCATAGTTATTTCTGCGCCCAGTGAATTTCTATCTCACATTCAAACCAGAGAGGTTACATTGCTGCAAAAAGTTTTGCATCTGCGCAGAGCTATCTGTTATTTTTGATGAATATAATGACTGATAAAATTGCAAAAATCTCTGATTAATATCCTTATATCCTCCCACCTTCTACCCCTCCTCTCCTCCACCCTCCCCCCTCTCTCCCCTCCCTTCCCTCCTCTCCTCTTCCCTTCCTCCTCAACTCCCTCCCCTCCCCTCTCCCTACCCCTTCCCTCCTCCTTCCCTCCCTCCTACTCTCCTCCCCTCCCTCCTGCCACCTTCTACCCCTCCAATCTCCACCCGCCCCCCTCTCTCTCCTCCCCTCCCTCCCTCCTTCCCTCCTACACTCCCCTCACCTTCCCTCCCTCCCTCCTTCTCCCTCCGACTCTCCTCCCTTCTCCCCTGCCACCTTCTATCTCTCCAATCTCCACCCACACCTTCTCTCCCCTCCCCTCCCTCCTCCCCCTTCCCTCCCTCTCCTCCCCCCTCCGTCTCTCCTCCCTTCTCTCCTCCCACCTTCTATCTCTCCTCTCCTCCACCCTCCCCCCTCTCTCCCCTCCTTCCCTCCTCTCCTCTTCCCTCCCTCCTCAACTCCCTCCCCTCTCCCTCCTCCGTCCCACCCTCCGTCTCTCCTCCCCTCTCTCCTGCCACCTTCAACCCCTCCAATCTCCACCCTCCCCTTCTCTCCCTCCTCCCTTCCCTGCTCCCCCCCTTCCCTCCCTCCTCAACTCCCTCTCCTCCCCTCTCCCCACCTCCTCCCTCCCTCCCTCCCTCCCTCCCACTCTCCTCCCCTCTCTCCTCCCACCTTCTATCTCTCCGCTCCTCCACCCGCCCCCCTCTCTCCCCTCCCCTTCCTCCTCCCCCCTTCCCTCCCTCATCAACTCCTCCCCTCCCCTCTCCCTCCCTCCTCCCTCCCTCCTTCCCTCCCCCGACTCTCCTCCCCTCTCTCCTCTCACCTTCTACCCCTCCAATCTCCACCCGCCCCCCTCTCTCCTCCCCTCCCCCTCCCTCCTCCCTCCCTCCTCAACTCCCTCTCCTCCCCTCTCCCCTCCCCTCCCTCCTCTCCTCCTCCCTCCCTCCCTTCCTCCTCAACTCCCTCCCCTCCCCTCTCCCTACCCCCTCCCTCCTCCTTCCCTCCCTCCTACTCTCCTCCCCTCCCTCCTGCCACCTTCTACCCCTCCAATCTCCACCCGCCCCCCTTTCTCTCCTCCCCTCCCTCCCTCCTTCCCTCCTACTCTCCCCTCACCTTCCCTCCCTCCCTCCTTCTCCCTCCGACTCTCCTCCCTTCTCCCCTGCCACCTTCTATCTCTCCAATCTCCACCCACACCTTCTCTCCCCTCCCCTCCCTCCTCCCCTTCCCTCCCTCTCCTCCCCCCCTCCTTCTCTCCTCCCACCTTCTATCTCTCCAATCTCCACCCTCCCCACCTTTCTCCCCTCCCCTCCCTCCTCCGCTCCCTCCTCCCCTCCCTCCCTCCCCCTACTCCCCTCCCCTCCCTCCTCCTCCCTCCCTCCGTCCCTCCCTCCGTCTCTCCTCCCCTCTCCACTCCCACCTTCTATCCCTCCAATCTCCACCCGCCCCCTTTCTCTCCCCTCCCCTCCCTCCTCAACTCCCTCCCCTCCCCTCTCCCTCCCTCCTCCCCTCCTCCCTCCCTCCCTCCTACTCTCCTCCCCTCTCTCCTCCCACCTTCTATCTCTCCGCTCCTCCACCCGCCCGCCCTCTCTCCCCTCACCTCCCTCCTCTCCTCTTCCCTCCCTCCTCAACTCCCTCCCATCCGCTCTCCTCACCTCCTCCCTCCCTCCGTCTCTCCTCCCCTCTCTCCTCCCACCTTCTATCTCTCCGCTCCTCCACCCGCCCCCCTCTCTCCCCTCCCCTCCCTCCTCTCCTCTTCCCTCCCTCCTCAACTCCCTCCCTC